>NW_017259560.1:266747-267413 GCF_001594045.1 Atta colombica
AAGATCTCTCTTCGAACCTTTCAGGCCAAATTTCAGCCAGAAAGGACGCATAATTCACGTTTGGTAGTCATTTAAAGTAGGCTGTCTCAAAGTCTGCAAAATACTCATTGGCGACAATGACTTCCTCATTTGACGAGAATTTCTTCCCACCGAGCCACGTTTTTAAGTTTGGGAACAGAAAGAAATCACACGGGGCCAAATTCGGAGAATAGGGTGGATGAGGAATCAATTCATAGCCCAATTCGTTTTGTCATTGCAACAGTCGACTTATGGTACGGCGCGTTGTCTTGATGGAAGAGCACTTTTTTGTGCTCCAATCTCGCTTCAAATGACTACCAAACATGAACTATGCATCCTTTCTGGCTGAAATTTGGCCTGAAGGGGTTCAAAGAGTGGATCTTTCGAGATATCATTTCGCGTCATCAAATGGAAATTTACCAAACTTATCAAACGACCCACATATACATATACATATATATATATATATAAAAGAAAAATGTTTTACACATATATGGCCTAATATATGTAAAACAAATATGTCCCATTTTTGTCTTAATGTATTTTTGTTTTTTAACAAATAAACTCGAAGTTTTTTGAAGCTACGTTTTGATCTTAAAAAGTCAAAGAAAAGACATGTACACACACACACACACACACACACACACA
>NW_017259560.1:267513-290686 GCF_001594045.1 Atta colombica
TGATTATTGTAAAATCTGTTTTTTTTTAGTTACAATTATAAATAATTTTATTAATTACTGCAAATTGATTGAGAAGATGTCTCTAATTATAATATAAATCGACAACATAATAAGAGATTAACAGTAACTTATATCACTTATCGAATACATGTAATGTTCTCTGATGTAAGTTATAATCGTATTATACCAAATACCTATGTTCTGTTTTAAACTTATTACATTTTTCAACATCAATAGAAATAAATTGTCCGTTTAACATAAAATATTTTCTTTTTCTTATGCATTTCCCGATATACCTAAGTTTGCATAAATCATAGGCCCTGTAGGATCTCTCAATATCGCTTGCTTAAATTGGATTTCTGCTTCCTCGTATTTTCCTTTTTTTCCCAGTATATTAGCAATATTGAAATAGATAGAAGCATGATTTGGAATAAATTTCAAAGCTTTGTTTGCCATTTTTAATGCTTCTTCTGTCCTATCTAAAATTATAAAGAATAGCTTAAAATATGTTTTTCTTAATATTATAATAATTAAATGTTGTAATTATGTATAGAAAGCTACAATGTTAATTTAAATAAACACAAACCTAAATCATCTAATAGTAATATCATATTTGTCCATGCTCGTTTATGCGTAGGTTTTTGTTTAGTTGCGTTTATCCAAGCTCTTAATGCCTTATTGTATTGCTTTTGTTCCAGATACTATTATAAATTTTGATAATTTGTAACATTTAAAATCAGATTAAAATCATAATTTCATTATATAGTACTCACTAATACGCCTAAATTGTAATAACAATCTGGATAATTTAATCGATATTGTAGAGCCGTAAAATAGCTCGTTTCTGATTCCTCATATTTTTTCAATGCTGATTGAACTATACCTAGATTCATCCATGCCGTAGAAAAATCTTTCCTAAAATTTATTAATTATGAATTTTATGGGAAACACTACATCTATATATTTATATTTATAATATACACATATATATTTCTTAATTTGTTCGCAAACATACAGTGCACGCCAAATGTTCCATGCAATCTAAATAAAATATGAATGATTCGAGATATAGGATTGAAATTTATAAAGATACAATGGGATTATGAAATTTATTATTATATATATATTTAAGGCTCCTGAGTACTCAGTCAAGAACCCTGCGTAGATAGTAGTAAATATCAAAAAAGTTGTATATATAAAGTAGGCAAGGCATAGGAGTCCTTGAGTGGAAATATTAAACAGTAAACAAAGTATACAAGAATACAAGATGTCTTAGAGTATTTGAAGCGAGATTGGCGCGCAAAAAAGTGCTCTTCCATCAAGACAACGCACCGTCCCATAAGTCGACCGTTGCAATGACAAAACTACGAATTGGGCTATGAATTGATTCCTCATCCACCCTATTCTCCGGATTTGGCCCCATGTAACTTCTTTCTGTTCCCAAACTTAAAATCTTGACTCGGTAGGAAGAAATTCTCGTCAAATGAGGAAATCATTGTCGCCGTCAATGAGTATTTTGCAGACTTTGAGACAGCCTACTTCAAATGACTACCAAACGTGAATTATGCGTCCTTTCTGGCTGAAATTTGGCCTGAAGGAGTTCGAAGAGTGGATCTTTCGAGATGTCGCGTCATCAAATGGATTGTAGTGCCATTTCATGGAAATTTACCAAACTTATCAAATGACCCACGTATAATAAGAATACGCCAATAGGATAATGATCAGTGATTAGTCTGTTAAATTGAGGCAAAAACGAAAGTTGCATACCTGTATGTACTTAAGGACTTCGATTTTTTTCCTTCGGAAATTTTTACAAACTGAGAAATGATTACTTTTCTACATTAATGTATAGTCCGTGCGCGATTAACGACAAGACTAAACTTTACGTCCGCTTATAACTAAATTTGACGTAAAGACAAAATAACTTGAATTTTTGGAAGTTTTAAAAAAGTAACCGAGGGAAAGAATTTTTCCTTTGGTGTATATATAGTGTACACCATTTACACAGCTATTAATTATACTGTCGAGTTTCGAGTGAGTTTTGGAGTGAGTTTTCTGTGTGTCAGAGGTGAGTTGTTCGTTTGCTAGTCATTTTATTCAGCGAATCATTCAAATTGAGAAGGAACGGTAAGTGACGAATGGATTGCAGTGGAGTTATATATTTTTTTTAATAAAATAAAAAACATGAATTTCTTGTGTAGTTATTATAATTTAATCTTTGTTAGATACATTAGAGCTACAATGCCTAACTAACAGATTAGTGCACAAACTCTATAACAAAGGATTTTAAGATGTGTCGTTTTCCTCGAAATCCAAAAAGATAAAAAATTTGGGCTCAAATACCAGATGACAAGACTGGATTTCATCTAATAATTCAGTATTATGAGATCAATAACAATTTGTGATTTTTTAAAATATAAATAAATTATTAAATGATGTTGTATATTATTCCAGATACATTTTAATGCAAAAATGTGAACTGAAAATGGCAAGCGTATGCTGAAAAAAGATGCTATTTAACTATGTTTGATGAACTCGTCAGAATATATAGGAAGGTGTAGACAAGATATATTAATTTATTACTTTGTATTATGCAATTTTATTGTCACTGATAATTGGATGTAAATTGATAAATTGTATGTATAATAAAGTACTATAATAAGTATACCTAATAAAAAATTAAATATACTCTAAAAAAAGTAATTAATACTCCTAAAATCCTTTAGGCTCATTCATTTTTATACTATTTATTTTTAAAATTTAATTTTCATTCTATATTTATTTACTTCTCTTGTTATTCTTCTTTAGTTTATATTATAAAATCATTAGCTCTCTTCCTCTGTATTCAGTAGAATATTTATTTTGCAATTGTTGGAAATTTTCTTCGCGCTGATTGAATTATATTTTTAGACTTAGGGGAATGGTCTTATCTCAGCAGACATTTATAAAACAACACAGTTACGTTCTGTTAAATGCACCCATTGTTATACAATTGTTGCACTCATTGTTGTACAATTTCAATTTTACACTTCAGATTGTGTTCCAAAATTTACTATCAGTACTGGTAGTAAATTTTTGAGCATAGCCTCAGTTTTACATATGAAAATGCGCGCGCGTTTCGATGCGTTTCCGGTTTTGTCTCATTCACGCTATTGGCCGTACTCTTATTATAGGTACTCTAGGATGGCCATCTTTATCTTTGTCTAATATTGTGCGCGCATCGAACTTTGAAAGTTGAGTGGGGCGACATCGAGGAGGGAAAATATATTGTTGTCCTCAAATTTCCCCATCTAACAATAAAAATCGCATGTGCGATTAAATAAAAATGCTGATGGCCATCTCGTTTTCTGTTTCTTTCTATTCGCTCACACATTCTTAGCTGGCTCTCCTACTCTATTAGGTTCTTTCCAATTGCATATCCTTAGACACTTTCGTGTATACGGCAACACAAGTTGCGTTCCAATTGTCTGTTATCATCGATATAATACACATCTATATTTAACCGAGGGCTGTGAAGTTTGTGTTTTCTAGTGACAATTACACATTGTTAACTATGGCAGCTATAAAGGTTGCAGGACGTTGAGTGGCCGGCACTCTTATTTATTTTTTTTGTTTAATACACGCGGAAAAAAAATTTAATCTAACTCTATCCGAAACGGATCATCCATGCACAGTGTACACATTCTATTTCCAATTGAATCGTGCATAATGTTATGCTTTGTGCATTTCTGTGTACATTTGTGTGTTAAGGTGTGTTAAGCAATTGAAAAGCATTCTATATGTGCGACAGAATCAGCGATAGTAGAGTGAGTATAGAATGTCGCCATTTGTCCTACATCTGAGGTATCTATATGACGCAATTCCTCGTCTTCTTCTTCTTTTAACGTTGTCTTTTTTCTAACTAATAGCACTTAAGCAAAGAGCACTTAATAGCGAATCAGCATTAGAAATGCGATCTAGCGCCATTAATCAGCGACCTGGCATAACCGATAGCAATACATAAACAGTCATATTCATATACTCGTCTTCGATGCGCAATAATATATTTTACCGAAGTAGTTTGTGTACACAGATCAGCAGTTGCGAAGCGAAGACAATAAGAATAGGCTCTTTCTCTTGATATGACATAGAAGAGGCATGACATTAGTGTTTGTAAAAGTACATGTGAAGAATGCAAAGATTACATAAGAAAAAAATTTAGAAAGAATCTACTGTATATATAATAGCGTATTCGAAAGTCTCGAACCCCTTAAATATCTTGAAAAGTAAACATTTCTGGGAAAAATATTTCATACAAAAGTTGTATAGTTTATATTAAAATGGTCTATTTATTGATCTTATCAGTTTAATCTTAGGTGACACTACCAAGGTCAGGTCAAGATTAAATCGATTTTTTAAACGAAACATCCTATTTTTTATTTCAGAATCTAATAAATGTCAAGAGCTTTTCAAAATATTATAATAAAGTTATTTTCCATTAATTACATACTTTTCAAGTTATAAGACTTGAAAGTTACAGTACCGCTGTCGATATTAGCACTACCAAAGGTGTCCGACTGACAGTTAAAACCTCTTAAATGTTGTTCAGAATCATGACTTGGATAATATTTATTAAGATTAAGGCCAATGGAGATTATTTCTCTTATTTTTGCACTAAATTCATTTGTACATAAAAATGAAAATAAGTATAAATTCCAATGGCCTTTCGTTTAAAAAAATCGATTTGACCCTGACTTTAGTGTCACTTAAAGTCAAACTGATATGATCAGTAAATAGATCATTTTAACTATACAACTTTCGTATGAAAAATTTCTCTCAGAAATGCTTAGTTTTCAAGACATTTAAGGAGGCCAGGACTTTTCGAATACCCTCTATATTGCATGTACAATGTTTGTGTCAGCTTTGCCTTAGTATTGTAATTGGCTGGATCGATTCCCGGTTTTACATACACTTGTGAATGTACATTACAGTCTATCGATTATCATCGATTGAATAGGATGCATTTTCATACTTTAGTGCTCCATGATTCGGTCCCTAGGCATTTTTGGACTTTGCGCCCATTGAGACATTTGTAAGGAGAATAATATATTAAATTTCCAGACAATTTCACCGGGAGCCAAAATCCATAAGGTTTGTGCGGGGTCCTTTATAACTCATATAATTCGTTAAATGAATTGTGTGGATTTAACAGTTGTATTTAAATTTTAAGATGAACAGCAGTAAACATGAAAAACAATATTTTGTATAAGAGGAAGATTCGATAGACAATCGACAGGGCTCAAAGATAAAACGTCGAGAGAGTCGACATAGAGACACGGTGTAGAGACATATTCCGTGCTGCTTATAAATAAAATAGTACATCTTTTCTTTCATACCTAATGACGTGATTATAATTATTTGATCACCTAAAGCTTAATTAAAATAACAACTAAAAATTAAAGAAATGAGGGACTATGTGAATCAAAGCTATTCTATTAATATGAATATTAGTGCTAAATTATTAAACTGATAAAATTTGTTGATAATAAATATTTTCTCTTTATTTAATTATTCTCTATATATATAACAAATTCAAATGTTCATAATTATTAGAACTGTTATATAGTATATATAATATAAAGAAATACCGAAATATCAAATTAAATATAAAATTTAATTTATAGAAATCAAAGCCTTAAACGTTAAATCTAGTTAAATCTTAAATGCTAAATGTATGATTCTTATGTGAATTTATATACTATGTATGTAGTCCCCAGAAGCGCGTCGAAATGATAAAGCTTTGATTTCTATAGTTTGTGTTATCACATATACAGTCCTATAATATGTTATATTGTTTATTTACATCACCAAGAGACATTGTTCCTTCATATGTCAATGATTGCGAAGAATATTACTAAGGCTTCGGTAGTCTAAAGGCTTAGGTCGCTCGGAATGCAAGAGATTCGGATTCAAATTCCGAGGTAATATTTTTGACAATAAGAATTAATTATTTACAGATTTTAATATGTTATTCAACATTATTAAGATCGAAGATGTGAATAAGCACCAAATATTTGTTAAAGTGATAGTCAATTAGTGTAACTCATGATATTACTGCGGCAATTTAGCGTTAGCATTTTCAAGACCGAAAAATCATTTCGGCGCGCGTTTCTGGGGACTACATATATAGTATATAAATTCTCACAAGAATCATACAAGCATTTAAGATCTAGCTAGCACGTTTAAGACTTTGATTTCTATAGTTTGTTTATCACATATACGGTCTTATAATATGTTATATTGTATAAAATTTAAGATGTGATAACTTGAAACCAGGGAGAAAGACTAAGGAAACGTCACTTAGTCTAACCAGTCCTCAAAAAATGGACTGATTTTGCGTTTCGAATTAAGTTTCTATTCTCGACATTCACGGCGTTTGTAAATTTGACAGTCTTACGCATAATACGTTAGAAAAAAGTGTTACGAATGTAACTTAACTCGTAAAGGCGATTTTGTCTGCGGTTAATCTTCCTGATAATCCTGACGAAGATTAATCGCAAATACTTTTTTCTACGGCGCACTTATTATGCGAAGAATTGTCAAGTTCACAAGCATCGTGAGTGTCGAAAATCGAAATTTAACTCCAAACGCAAAATCAGTCCACTTTTATTAACATAAGTAGAGTCTTCTTAGTCTATCTTTCTGTTTGAAATAATACAAAAATGCTCTTACTAATTATAAGTACAATTCGCTCACAAATCTTGTTAAGATGTAATTAAAAGTTGAAGTACAATTTGCTCGTAAATCTTGCAAAGATATAATTCAAAGTTAAGATGAGAACTGTTTTTAGTGAATGATCATCAATAACAAAGACTAAATACAAAAAAACTGTATGAAATACTATGGTCATCCTGTTATTAATATGTAAAATTGTAATAGCGATAATAAGATTTTTTGGAATAAATTATCAAACTAAAATCAAATATCAAAATTATCGATCACAATGAAAAATTATTAAGTATAATAATTTGTACATAACGTATCA
The DNA here is from genome assembly GCF_001594045.1 of Atta colombica. NCBI lineage: Eukaryota > Metazoa > Arthropoda > Insecta > Hymenoptera > Formicidae > Atta > Atta colombica. The sequence goes on from NW_017259560.1 coordinate 274,538, forward strand.
CAAATAATAAAATGTTAGTGACGGGATTTATTAATGATATACATAGTAATTCCGCATACTATTTTTTATTTTTTATTATTGACTATCATTCATCAAAGATAATTTTCATCTGAAACTTTCAGTTACGTCTTTAAAATTTATGAGTAAATTGCACTTACAATTAGTAAGAGCATTTTTGCATTGTTTCAAGTTGTCACATGTTAAATTTTATATTTAACTGGCATTTCTTTATATTTATGTTATGTATTAGTTTTAATGATTACTCATATTTGAATTCGTTATACATTGATAATGATGGGAAATTGACCACGTTGCACACTATTGGATACGTTCAATTAGACACAGCACGATTGTATATTGCATAATCGGATACTGCACAATTCGATATCGCGCAATCCGACACTGCATAATTCGGCACCATGCAATTCGATACCATGCAATTTGACACCATTTGACACCAATTCGAGATGATATCGAACAATTTAACATCGCACATTTTGATACCAAATAATTTGACACTGAATAATTGGATACTGCACGATTGAACATCTTTTACAAACATAAAGTGCTTTAAGAAATTCTGCTTTAAAACACAGAAATTATATAAAAGTACATCCAGGAATGTGGTCAAGTTGTCCAATCGTACCACGTCCAATCAAATGTGTCGTGATTTTTACATGAAAAAAAATAATTATTAACTGAAATTTAAATTACATGACATTTTATATATTAGGTGTACAACTTTGCTTCCGCCATTTTTTTTCCGAAATTCGAGGCTTTATTGTGAAAAACTGGTTATACATTTATGATTGTCAAAGTATTGTCCATCGCTGGCCACTACTTTCTCCCATCTTTCGGGTACGAATCCCGCGTCGAAAAAACTGGTCATCTTTTGAGGCTATCCACGAATCGATCCAATTTTTTACTTCTTCATAAGACTGGAAGTGCTGGTCAGCCAAACCATGTGCCATTGATCGAAACAAGTGATCAGAGGGAGCAACGTCTGGAGAATACGGCGGGTAGGACTTCCCATTTCAACGTTTCCAAGTATGTCTTGATCACTTTCGCAACATGGGGTCGAGCATGCTGCAAAATCACTTTATCGTGTCTCTCGTTGTATTGCGGCCGTTTGTCTTTCAATGCTCGGCTCAAACGCATCAATTGCGTTCGATACCGATCGCCTGTGATTGTTTCAGTTGGTTTTAACAGTTCATAATACACTACGCCGAGCTGATCCCACCAAATACAGAGCATGACCTTGGAGTCGTGAATATTCGGTTTGGCCGTCGACGTGAAAGCATGGTCGGGAACTCCCCATGATTTTCTGCGCTTGGGATTATCGTAATGAACCCAGTCACAATGCGATGCAGAAATCCTTCCGTCTTTGCTTTTCAAGCAGCTGTTCACAAGCAAACGCCGTTCAAGATCTCTCGGCTTCAATTCGTATGGCACCCAATTTCCTTGCTTCTGAATCATTCCCATGGCTTGTTGAGTCACTCCCAATGATCGTACCAATTCTTCTTGATTTTGACACGAGTCTTGCTCAAGTAATGCCTCCTTCTGCATCTTCGAAAACCTTCTCTCTTCCACCGCTATACCGGTCTTCGACGTCATCACCGTTCTTGAAGCGTTGAAACCACTCACGACACGTTCTTTCACTAATAGCGGCCTCACCATAAGTATTTGAGAGCATTCGATGAGCCTCAGCCGCAGATTTCTTCATATTGAAGCAAAAAATTAAAACCTCCCGCAAATGACGAGAATTTGGCTCGTAAACTGACATTTTCAATCGAGAATAACTTTATGATGCAGACACAAATCGACTAATGTTTCTATGGGGTTATGTTGACAGATGCCCAAGTTTATTGTATGACGTCTATGATCTATTTATTTCGACCACCACTTACCGCTAAAGCCATCTATAGGAAAACGGCGGAAGCAAAGTTGTACACATAATAGTTTACTCTAAGACATTATGTCAAATTGTGTCATGCGGTATCTAATCCTATTGTGTCTAATTGTGTTCATTCAAATCTAATCGAGCGGTATCTAATCATAACGTGCAATTGTTGTCACTGAAAAAGAGAAAATAAAGAGAAAGTGTTTATTATGATATGACAAGTTTTATCGATTAATAATTTAGGATAATTATTTATAACAGGGGACTGCATCAATGATCTTGACCTTGATATATGTTATCAAGGTCATGATCTTGAGTGACTTCCAACAAGATTTAGCCGTCATTCGTTAAAGTTATTATAAAAAAATTTGAAAAATGATGTCCCGTTTCTACTATATAAAACAGAAATTTTCTACTTTAAAATATATTTTACGACTTTCCACGCAAAGTAAGCTCCACTGTCTACAGGCGCACAACTTTTCACGCAAAGTGAGTTCTACCTCATCTCTCTCTCTGCCAAGGAATGTTCGATTTTTTACGCAAAGCGAATTTCATCTCACCTACCATCTGCCAAGGGATGCACGACTTTTCATGCGAAACAAGTTCCACTCACCTCCCTTGCCGAGAATTACGACTTTTCAATCAGGTAGATCGTTCTTCGTGGAAAGTTGTATTTCTTTAATCGGTTCATTCCGTATCTGTCTCCCTGTCTAGAGTTATCAAACTTTTCATGTAAAGAAGGGAAATAATTACTTGATTGTTAATTTTACAACGAATAAAGACGGCTAAAAGCTGTCTGGTCAGGATCTTAACAACATATGTCAAGATCAAGGTTATTGAAGAAGGAGTTCCCTATTAGATTGTAAACAATCTAATTTAGCATTAATACTTAGCTCTGACTCGCATAGCCTCTTATTTCATTAATTTTTAATTGTTATTTTAATTGAGCATTTTACTGTTATTATAATTTTAACTACATTTTCCTTATTAGAAGACTTCGTTTTGATAAGAAAAGACGATTATAATTCGGAGCGAGATAGTTCCTGCAATACATGCCACTCGTGCATAGCTATTGCCGCTTGTAATGAACAACCTCTCGCGAGTCTAGTTAGCATAATTATTGGGTGATCGTATCTCGCTACGAGCTTGTGGCGCGAAGTCGAGAGCTTCAATGCAGGGAGCGTCGTGAGGCAGTGGCACGAGCGACAGTGAGCACGTACCACTACTACTACTACTGCTACTACTACTACCGCTACCACTACCACTTATCACTACTACTATCACTATTGAAGACCATCTTTGTCGAGAACATGACATGTACAATTGTGATTAAAGACATCCAAGGCTTGATTTGTTTCATTACGGTATCCTAGAAAACACAACAAAGCTTAGATTTAATGGGGAACCAGGGCCTCTATTCTGTAATTCTTAACGCAAATTTCGTTATTGTTATAACATTATTGTACGGCGCGAGGCGCTTGCCAACCAATCCCCAACTCCAACGGCCCGCGCGCCAAGCGATCGGTGTACACTTCGCAATAGTAGGCCGGACGGACGCGCGTATTCGGCTCTCTCTAAGGTATACTCTAAGGTAAGAGATACGTATTCGTATCTCTAAGGATTAATATCTCGTTAACTAATGGGGAAACTTATAAAATAGTAGAGGACTTTTTGACTCAGTTTAGTCCGCTCTATCTGCCCATGAAATTATATTAGGTGTGCAACTTTGCTTCCGCCGTTTTCCTATAGATGGCTTTAGCGGTAAGTGGTGGTCGAAATAAATAGATCATAGACGTCATACAATAAATTTGGGCATCTGTCAACATAACCCCATAGAAACATTCGTGTCTGCATCATAAAGTTATTCTCGATTGAAAATGTCAGTTTACGAGCCAAATTCTCGTTATTTGCGGGAGGTTTTAATTTTTTGCTTCAATATGAAGAAATCTGCGGCTGAGGCTCATCGAATGCTCTCAAATACTTATGGTGAGGCCGCTATTAGTGAAAGAACATGTCGTGAGTGGTTTCAACGCTTCAAGAACGGTGATTTTGACGTCCAAGGTCATGCTCTGTATTTGGTGGGACCAGCTCGGTGTAGTGTATTATGAACTGTTAAAACCGACTGAAACAATCACAGGCGATCGGTATCGAACGCAATTGATGCGTTTGAGCCGAGCATTGAAAGACAAACGGCCGCAATACAACGAGAGACACGATAAAGTGATTTTGCAGCATGCTCGACCCCATGTTGCGAAAGTGGTCAAGACATACTGGAAACGTTGAAATGGGAAGTCCTACCCCACCCGCCGTATTCTCCAGACGTTGCTCCCTCTGCCTATCACTTGTTTCGATCAATGGCACACGGCCTGGCTGACCAGCACTTCCGGTCTTATGAAGAAGTAAAAAATTGGATCGATTCGTGGATAGCCTCAAAAGATGACCAGTTTTTTCGACGCGGGATTCGTATGCTACCCGAAAGATGGGAGAAAGTAGTGGCCAGCGATGGACAATACTTTGAATCATAAATGTATAACCAGTTTTTTACAATAAAGCCTCGAATTTCGGAAAAAAAACGGCGGAAGCAAAATTGTACACCTAATACTACATTTTTATTTGCACTAGCCGTGATATATAATATTTATATTTGCCCGTAACAGAAATTAAATACGAGATAAATATTGATAGATATGTCCTGTAGAGGTAAACGGAAGAACTATAGTCCGATAACATTTCCATGTTTCTGCTGTGTTTTTGCTGTTACTTTTTGAGAGCAGCATTATAGATTTTTGCCATGTTTTCATCATCATGCCATGCAAGCAGAAAAAATTTCTGATGACATTTGCTAGTATAATATGATGATATCACGTTATGCTCAGTTTAGTTTCTGATGACATTGTTAGTATGCAATGTTCAAAATGTATTGTTTTTATGCCAAGAACTTCTACTTAATTTTTGCAGGATTTTTTAAAAATATATCTTGATATCAAAAATGCTCATTTTCTGCTACATTTCTATCAACACTAATTGAGACGACAGATCAACTACTACCCGAACATAGTATATAGCACACAAATAATAATACATGATCTTGGCAGACTTGACTGGGGTGAAGCATTTTAATTGTTCCAAGCGGATATCCCAGAAATGAAGAGAGACATAGGAAAAAGTTTGATATAAAAATTATAGAGTTTCTTAAGAGAAAGTTGGAATAAGAATTTTTTATATAGAGCATTACCTGTTTTATTGAGAATAGAATGCCCGATGAATACAAAAATTTGTAATTGAGCTCCAAATTGTATTTATTTAAAATTGTATTTATTCAAAATTTTCTTGTAAAAAAGATGTTATCATATACTCATTCAAAATTTTGGGTTTAAAAAATATTTATTCACAAAAAAGTATGAATATTTAACAAGTATTTATATTCATTCAAATAAAATATAAAAAATATGAAAAAAAGCTCCAATAAGCAATTGTTATCTCTAACTATAACCGGTTCTTTAATGACTTAAATAAAAAAAAATATATAATTTTATTTATTTTTGTCATTGTAATATTCAAATTTTATGAAGGAAATTTAAAAATTTAAAAAAATATTTTAGAAAGCAATATATTTTTTATTTATAAATATCTATTTGATAGAGTGTCATACATATTCCGATATAATTCCGGTTACATCACAGTAACCGGGTTATTGGGAGTATAAATAAGTTTCCGCCGTTTGCAAAAGACGGCGCCACTAATAAACTATAGTTAAAATTGTTTGATGTAAAACGACATAAGATTGGACGTCCGGCAACACCATAACCTTGAAATATTAGCGATTTTGTATCAGCATCATATATTTTTTTTTTGTACGAAAATGTCAAATTTTGAGCCGAATAAGCGTCATTTGCGGGAACTTTTGATTTACTTCTTTAATTTGAAGAAATCTGCAGCTGAGGCTCATAGATTGCTTGTAGAAGCATATGGTGATGCTGCCTTAAGTGAGAGAAGTTGTCGTGAATGGTTTTAAAAGTTTAAGAACGGTGAATTTGACGAAAATAAAGAACGTAGCGGAAGGCCGAAAGTGTACGAAGACGCGGAATTGGAAGCATTATTGGATGAAGATTCGTGCCAAACGCAAAAAGAACTTGTACTTACATTAGGAGTGAATCAACAAACAATTTCATATCGTTTGAAATCATTGGGAATGATTCAAAAGCAAGGGAATTGGGTTCCATATGAACTGAAGTCGAGAAACGTTGAATGCCAATTTTTCACATGTGAAATGCTGCTTGCCAGGCATAAACGAAAAGATTTTTTGTATCGTATAGTCACTGGTGATGAAAAATAGATTCACTACGATAACCCAAAGAAGAGGAAATCATGGGGATCATCTGGCCATGCTTCAACATCGGCAGCCAAGCCGAATATTCATGGAAAAAAACTCATGTTGTGTATTTGGTGGGATCAGCTTGGTGTCGTGTATTATGAGTTGTTCAAACGAGATCATTACTGGGGTTCTCTACGGAACACAATTGATGAGATTGAGCCGAGCACTCAAGGAAAAACGCGCCCGCTACTACTCCAGGCATGACAAAATTATTCTTCTGCATGATAATGCTCGACCACATGTTGCGGCGCCGGTCCTACTTAGAAACACTCAAATTCTTTCCCCACCCGCCATATTCTCCAGACATTGCTCCTTCCGACTATCACTTGTTCCGATCGATGACGCATGATCTGTCTGAGCAGCATTTCACATCATATGAAGATACTAAAAATTGTATCAATGATTGGATAGCCTCAAAAGATGAAGCGTTCTTCCGACGGTATCCACATGCTACCAGAAAGATGGGAAAAAGTAGTAGCTAGCGATGGCCATTACTTTGAATAAAACATTATGTACCGTTCTTTCACAATAAATGCTTAATTTTTGATAAAAAACGGCGGAAACTTATTTGTACTCCCAATATAAACATAAAATATCTTGGGCGTATCATTCATTATGATCTGTAGACATTAAATTCCAAAATATATTATTTATTTCCAACAAAAATAATTTTGTTTAACCTATATAGGTTAAACAAGGATGCCCATCATATAGATTGCGGACTAAACACGCGGTATAATCATAGCCATTAGTTTTATAAATTTTTGTTTTTTTTTGCAGGCTTGCAAGCCGTGTACAAATAATACAGAGTAAAAGTGAATATAAAACGAAAATATTCATAATCATATTCAAAAAATATTCATTCAAATGGAATGAAAAAGTATTTATTCGTTTCTTGACGAATAAAAAAGAAATATATTCGAATGAATATTTTCATTTACTTTTTATTCATTTATTCGAATATTAGATGCATTCACTGGACACATTAATTGAGAAGCAAGAGGACTCACGTAAATCAAGCACCCTAAAGAGTTGAAATCCTCGTCAGGTCGTTCATCCTGGGTAATGCTAAGGAAAATGCATATCAGTTGACCTGGAGCTGGTTGATCAAATATAATCAATCCAGATAATAAATGAAAATAAAAATAGAATATATGCAATTTTGACTCTTCTTCCTCTCCCTCACACATGCATACACGCACGCACATACGCACGCACAACAGATTAAGGAGTCTAACCACCTTGAAAGTTTGAAAAAATCGAAAATTTTTTTTGCATTTTTTTAAAAGTTTGAACCTTTAAAAATATTTTAAATCAAAACTTAAGATAAAGTAAGGCTATTTTATTATATAAAAAAATCGTTTCGAATCTTTTTTTGCATTTTTTTCAAGATGGAAACTTGTAAACTTTTTTCCGAAATTAACAATCCAATTGACTTCAATTTTTACAGGAAAGCATATTAAGATTATTTATTGTGTAACGTATGATTTTTTTGATATGTTAATTCATTTATTTATAACAAATTTTTCAAGTTATTATTTTAAATTGAAAAAAAAAAATTTTTCTTTTTCAAATCGAGCTACTTTCTACATTTCTCAACAAAAAACCCTATGTTACACGATAGCTGTTATATCTATTTAAAAGAAAATATTTTGTTTTTTTTATTTCAAACCATTCCCTCTCTTGGAAATGTTACACCCGTCCGATCAAAGGAGCTTTACGCGAATTGCTCTATAGTTTAAACTTTTTAATTAATCTGTTTCAAAATTTATAAATTAGTTTGAACATTGTATATTACACATATGAAATATAAGTTAATTCTAGGCAGTAGTTTTTTAATTAAAAAAAAAAAAAAATCTTAATGTAAATCTTAATTATGCTTATTTTAAACCTTTAACCTTAAATTTTATTTTAAACCTTAAACCCTGGTTAGACCTCTTAAATCCGACTGAATAACCTCCACGTGATACATTTTGCGTAATGCTGTCAACAGTATAATAACTGTTCAAGTTTTTTTCGAAAAGTGTTTAATGAAAAAAACTTTATTATAGTGTTTTAAAAACGTCTTGACTTTAGTTACAACAAAATATGTAATAAAAAATAATGGTTCCTACAAAATTCATGTTTGACTTTAACTTGGCATTGGTACGCTCCTTATACAAAATCTATTATTTCCATCTTTGGTACGCTCCATATACAAAATCTGTTATTTCCATCTTTTTTTCCCCAAGAAAACCTACAACTTTTATATAAACTTTTTCCTAAATCTCTCTTAGTTTCTGAGATATCTACCTGAAGCGATTTAAATGCTTCATCTTGTATATAAAATCTCATTGTGAGATATAAATGAAGTTATAAATTGATGCAATTATTATCTTAAATAACGATATGTGATCAAACTTACTGTATATTAACAGCTTGTTTAAATAAACTTATAGCCTTCAAAAGCTGCCCGTCATCTTTGAGTAAATTACCAAGATTGTTCATAGCTTGAGCATAATTTGGATTTAATCTGTGTATAGTATAAAGAATATAAATATATAATATGAAATTTCTTAAAAAAAAAAAAAAAAAAAAAAAAAAATTTTAGAAAAATAAATTTTAGGAGAATTTACAACTTTATATAGACTGTATACAGTACCGTAAAGCCTCTTGGTATTCTAATTTGGCAAGGTCAATGTTTCCTGCATCTGCAGCATTTTTTGCGATATTATAATGCACTTTTGCGTTGAGAGGACATATATCCAATGCTGATTGAAAAAGCAGCTTCTCATTTTTCCATTGAGTACTTCTTATCCAAGAACGTATAAATAATAATACAATGAGCATTGTATATGCTGACAATGACGTTTTAGGCAAAGAAAATCGGGCGGAAAATTTCTGTAAACCGATAACAACCAACAAGCAATATCCCGCCGAAGGAATATACAATACTCTCTCTGCCAAAACAAATCCAACATTGAAGAAGATATTACTAGCTGGCAGAAACGGACAGATCAATATCGTAAGTCCCATAATTATATATCTGTAAAAGTTATGTATTTTACACATGTATCATTCTCAATATACATATATATATATATATCTTTTTAATTTTAAAAACGTTTCAGATTACCTTAAAGTCTTATTTTTATGAGAGATAAACGTGTACATTATTAATGTTCCAAACATGAACCAGAAAATAATAACTACAAAAGTTCTATAGTCGTAGCTGGTGATCAAAGATATACAACCCATTGACCAATCAAAACAGAGCCATATAGGGCAGATAAGTAACCATATATTCAAGCAATAGATATAGTTATAATTAAGTATACGAAGCAATACGTTATTCATAAAAGATGCTGGATTATCTACTGAATGAAATTTTGGAATTGAAAATCCCATAATACTGAATCTTAGAAGTAAAAGTATTATTGCAATAACAATAAGTGCAGCAAGCCGTAACAAAATATTTTTATACTTAATACAATTATTCAAATTTTTATCGACATGTTTAAATGAAAAAAAATTAATTATGTCAATTGGATATATTTTATTCACAATAACTATATCATATATTGCACAAATACCCTAAAAGATAAAGACAAATATCTGTTATTGTTATATTTTAAAAAATTTAGTTTAAGAACGCAATTTTAATACTTACAATAGCAGTAATACCAGTTTCTTTACACAGCATCGCTGCAGTTATGCAAATAGTAAAACTGAACATAGCAACCCATGCATGTAATATATTTTTTGCATATATCGTATGATTATACAACAAGATCGATAACCATGTAAACAAACCACACAATAATTCAGCACGTCCGACAATTCCAGATACCTGACGAACGAAGAAATAAATATAATTATAGTGTATTCTGATATGTAAATACTGATATATAAAATGATATAGTAAATTCTGATATATAGATACATAAAAATTAACCTGGGAATAGTTATCTAATTTTTTCACATGAATGATCAGCTGAATTTTTTTTACAGTTCATTGTTATTAACATATTGTATACTGATTGTTGTATAATTTTTTAATATTTGAAATCATTATGTATATACAGTTTTATTCTTAATATTCAATATTTTCTTAAAAAAGAGAAAAGTAGATACGATAATTAAGATAGATAATTACTTGATCTGTAAACTATTAACTTTGCTTCCGCCGTTTTTTTTCCGAAATTCGAGGCTTTATTGTAAAAAACTGGTTATATATTTATGATTCAAAGTATTGTCCATCGCTGACCACTACTTTCTCCCATCTTTCGGGTAGCATACGAATCCCGCATCGAAAAAACTGGTCATCTTTTGAGGCTATCCACGAATCGATCCAATTTTTTACTTCTTCATAAGACCGGAAGTGCTGGTCAGCCAGGCCGTGTACCATTGATCGAAACAAGTGATAGTCAGAGGGAGCAACGTTTGGAGAATACGGCGGGTGGGGTAGGACTTTCAACGTTTCCAAGTATGTCTTGACCACTTTTGCAACATGGGGTCGAGCATGCTGCAAAATCACTTTATCGTGTCTCTCGTTGTATTGCGGCCGTTTGTCTTTCAATGCTCGGCTCAAACGCATCAATTGCGTTCGATACCGATCGTCTGTGATTGTTTCAGTTGGTTTTAACAGTTCATAATACACTACGCCGAGCTGATCCCACCAAATACAGAGCATGACCTTGGACGTCAAAATCACCGTTCTTGAAGCGTTGAAACCACTCACGACACGTTCTTTCACTAATAGCGACCTCACCATAAATATTTGAGAGCATTCAATGAGCCTCAACCGCGAATTTCTTCATATTGAAGCAAAAAATTATAAAACCTCCTGCAAATGACGAGAATTTGGCTCGTAAACTGATATTTTCAATCGAGAACTTATGATGCAGACACAAATCGACTAATGTTTCTATGGGGTTATTAACAGATGCCCAAGTTTATTGTATGACGTCTATGATCTATTTATTTCGACCACCACTTACAGCTAAAGCCATCTATAGGAAAATGGCGGAAGCAAAGTTGTACACCTAATATTATAACTGTAATTATTATAACTGAACTTTAGGTCTTATTTTATAACTTTTAACAATAATGTTAATATCGTTATACTTTTTTACTATAAAATTACTAATCTGCCATGTATTAAGAACTGATTTTACCATTTTAGATTAGTCGATTAAATATCAACTGTGACTAATTAATTCTTAACAACAATATTGTGTTTTACATGGATCAAGATGATGAAACCGGCCTTAAGAGGCCTATAGAATAGGGACATCAGTTTCTTATTCTGCTGAGATAGAAAAATAATTTCAAATTAATACAATTTCCAGGTTAATATATATAATGCTAATGATGCATTTATAATTATAATTACAGCCTCTGTATGAATTGGATGAACTGCAAATAAGGCTGCGGCGTAAAATGAAATGCTCCGTCCTTCTGGTCCCAAAAATATATTGTATACAAATAAAGTTAGTAGGCAAAGCATACTATGCAATATTATATTTACTATATGGTAGTCCTGTGAAACTAAGTCTTGTCGCAACCAGAATTGTAGTCTATAGAGAAAGAAAAGGAAATTAATTTTTATAGTTCATGACAAAGTATCGTTATATATACATATAATATATGTAAATATAAAGTGTTCCTATCTATGCATTCCTTTTAAAATGAAGGGAAATGATTTTTATGAGAAGTATAAAAAATTGTAATAAATATATCGAATACACAGTATATATCGAATGATGATATATTCAACTTTCGGTTTTGATCGGAAATAAAGTATTCAAACAGGAAATTGTTTTTTAAAAATGGAACATAATATTTTTTTATTGCAGATTCTATGCGAAAAAACTCGAAACTTTCTTCGAAACTTCGTCTTAAACATTTTCTTCTTAAATACTTTTATTGATCTTGAAATAATTTTAAAAGTAAGTGGAAAAATAAACTTTAACTGCTCTAAGCGTAACCCAACCAGGGAAACATATCACAGGGTAGATATCTGATCTCGTATTTATTTTTATGTGTATGCGCGCGCATTTGCATGCGTATATGCATACACAAAATGTCCATGTGTGCAAGAATGTAGATACGTATTCAAACGCATGTGTGCACATCATAGATTTATAAGAGCATTCATATGAAGAAGCTGAAGACTTGATAAAAAAAGAAAGAAATAATCACGGAATAGTTCTCTTCTTTTCTAATGATGAATTGATTCACCACGGCAAGCTGGGAAGTGGCCGAGAGCAATGAAGATAGGCGTTTGAGAGTTATGATCTTACGATCATTGATTGCTCCCTCCCCCTCCCCTACCGCTCATTGTAAAAGAGAGAAACAACTGGAGTAGAGCTGTCCTGCAATGTTGTCTTCAGCTTCTCTCGTATAAATGCTCCATCTATTTTATAAAGTCTAAGGTGCACATGCTTTAGGGTTGTTAGTAGAGGTGTGCGGGTATCCAAAATTATGGCTAACCTCGGTTCGGATCGGGAATTTTTTTCAGGATCGGATCGGGATTTTTGTTTCATAGGAAATCAAAATTAATAAAATTTTTTCATGGTACCTTGAGTAGAGTGGAAGAAGAAAAATAACCATATTTTCATTTCGGCATAAATGAAGAAATGCAAATTTATTTTTCGGAAAGAATTCTTCGGCGAAATATCGATATAGTAATAGATTGATGGAAATGCAATTATATGATATTTCCAATACTGGCAACAATTGTAAAATAACACATTTTTGCAATTTATATATATATCATGAATTCTTTCTCTTCCTTGTGAACTTTTAAATTTAATTAATTAATTATGCTATAATTTAAATGGAAAAGATTGAAAGATCATGAAGTATCACATTTATGCCGTTAAAAAGTTTCTACATACATCTATGATCGCTATCCAACCCGATTTTAAATTCAAATACACGAAATTTATGAGTATCCGAACATTACAAACATTCGGGTTCTGACCTGATCCCAAAAAAATTCCCGACTCGATCTGAACTTTAAATCTCAGATACCCGCACACCTCTAGTTGTTACGTTTTAAATGTTTATGTTTACACATAAACATTATTTTTTTAACATTTTATAGATTTATTAAATATTAAACTATTAAATTTAATTAAATTATTACTTTTAATGAGTATGTAATATAATAAAATGAATATCATGCAGTGAATAAGGTCAAATTTTGCCTCGCGACAGAACCTAAATTTTTAAAAATCTTTCGTTAAGACTTAAGAAATATGAAAATAACTATTTATCCAAGAAGTGATGAAAAAGTTGTGAGAAAGTTGTAAGATTAGAGCAGTAAGCTATTGGCTTTGATATTGGTTTATGTAGATACAGTCTGCCACATACAAACTTTAGGAAATCATATCTGTATAACCAATAAAGTATTTTGCATTTCTTTGTTTTAATAAAATGTTTTTAACTTCTTTTATCTTTTTATTTAAAATTGAATATTTATTTAATTCTTTTATAATGTGAGTCAATAATTAATAATAATAATAATAATAATAAATATAATCAATAATATTTAATCATAAATAATTCATGTGCACTTTTTATTTATATTAGTTTTATTTATATTAGAAAAGAATATGAAATTGCATGAAAAAACAACATGATATAGAATAAAGCATAAGCACACATCTGAGATAAATTGATTTTCATATATATGTGAATCGAACGCGATTATATCTTAAATTTAATAAAAGTACTATTCAAGTATTATTCGAAATATCTAAACTTTGATCGATCATTGGCACTCTTTACTGTATTTATGTTGTACACGGTCGGGTCTTATTCCTAAAGCATAAGCATCCTGTCAAAATGTAATCATGTTTGTAATGAAATATTAAATAAATAAAATATTAAATATTTCAATAAAGGTTTTTAGACTTTCACGGATATTATCTTCAAAGATACCAAAAGATTTGTGGGTTTTTACTGTGTTTTCATCTATTGCTAATACAATGTTTTGTGAACTTTGCCATTCATCAGGACAAGGAGCGCATTTATACTGAGCTGCTTCTCTGGAGAAATATCTCATAACTATTAATTTTTTTTTATAATCGTATCTTAATATTTTTATGAACAAAATAATGAAATGAATTGATCAATTGGTGTAAAGAAAATAAATAATTGTTTTTAAAAAATATGTATATCAATAATTTAATATTTAAGAACATATAACATATTTAATAAGAACATGTTTTTAATTTTCTAAAACAAATGTTTAAACTTTATTTTAGAAAAAAAATAAAATATAGTATATTTAGTATAAATGCCAGTAGCATATGTAATTTAATTTATTGAATTTGCAAAAAATTTGCATGGATAGGAATCGATCGGACACGAAATACTCAAGATATTAAAAAAAAATAAGTTTTTCAATAAGAAATTCAATCTTTGCGAAAAATTGTATAAATCTTTTATAAAACGTTTAAAGTTAAAAAATCTAAAGTTAAAAAATCTTTAAACTGTCAAATTTTTTCCAATGATGTTTCATTAAAATATTATGTTTTAAAATAAAACAAGTATTGCAAAAATATAAATTTTCAACTTTATGTAATTAAAAAAAATATATTGTAAAGCCATAATTTGAACATCAATTAAAAGCTGTATTCTTCCTCTTTAAAATTCAATTTTAAAAACTTCTCTATGATTATTTTTTTTCATTGAGATACTTGTTTTTGTAAAATGTGAATAAACATTCTCAAATTCTTACATATATAAACGATAGTGTATATTTCACTTGGCGCATACACACATATACATATGCGCATACATATATATTTTTTAATGATTATATTTAATAATATTCTTTTACCTGAAACTAAGTATGGTGAAAGGTCTATATGATTTATGGCTTTGCTTGTGAGATAATTTAGTACCCCAAAAGTCATTTTGAAATATATCCCAGAACGGTGTCTTATGTACATCAACATTATTGACAATAGCCTCGGTATCGTCAAAAACAAAATCTCCGTTATAACTGTTAACAAAACAAAGTGACAAAATCACAATTATCCATGGAGAAAGCGATGGTGATACGGCTGAAAATGTACAAAATATCTCATTAATGTGTTTATTGTCGTGCGTAATTGTGTGTTAAGTAGTAATTTACCTGGTAAATAAGTATTTATTTTACTTTTCATAATATTCCGAACAAATACAGATTGCTATTTTTGTTTATTATCGTAGGTATATATGCTTAAATACAGTCTTCCCTTTTGTGATCAGGTGTTATAATTGTATCTTTTTCTTCATCTTCATGAATTTTAGTTGACACTTTCTTTAATCGAAAACAATGTGATCAATATTTCAAGATATAATATACATGTTTTTTTCTATGGCTGAATCCAGATACATAGTGGGAGAATTATATGAGGTGCATCCACAGACTTCTATATATACTACTATATATACTACTAGACTGCTAACTCCTTAGGACAAGTTTATGTGAAATGAACTCCGAAATTGTAGTTCTGCGCATGTGTCACGAATATACCCAAAGGAATGCAGTATGGTTGTTTTGCACCAACTGTTCACATGCTAAACGTATAACTTTAGGTTTATTTGCATCGCACGCTCCAATATGCTCAATACGTTTCAATACATTTGCGTTATCGACACCAATATGGCGACTAAATATTCACGTCGCGTTAGAGCATACTCCATGGATCAATTAAAAGCACTCCATTTGCCTCACCTCAGAAAGTAATACGATTGAGGTTACGCACGCATGCGATTGAAAATGTTCTGTATTGAAAAAAGTATTTCAGATTCATTTTGTATAAAAATGCATTTAATAAATGCATTTTTGATATAAATATAAAAATATAATATAACAATATAGTACAATATTAAT
>NW_017259560.1:290786-302867 GCF_001594045.1 Atta colombica
ATTTTTCAATACGTGGCGCCACTAGAAAATGAATATGATTCATTTCGAGAGGTTTATCTGTCTAGTTTATGTATGAAGTTTCATGACATTTCGTTCATTCGTTTACAAGCTTTAAGTGGCGCTACTTTCGCCTTCGTTCTGTACCATCACGATAACGCACCGTCATACACGTCCTTGAAAGCGATGGCCAAATTGGATCAATTACGATTCGAATTGGTTACACACCCACCGTATTCTCCAGACTTGGCCCCCAGCGACTGTTCCCAAACCTCAGGCTCCAAGGAAAGAGATTCACATCGAATGAGGAAGTCATCGCGGAAACCAAGGCATATTTCGAAGGCTTGGACGTTTCGTATTACAGAAAGGGCATCGAAATGTTGGAAAATCGCTATACCAAGTGTATCGCCCTCGAAGGCAACTATGTTGAGGAATAAACTTTGCCCAAAAAACGCTTGTTTTCATTAAAAATCCCGGGGCTTTTCAGCCTATGTAGTATAATATAACTTTTATATAGAAAACTAAGCTCATGTAAATGCAATGCAATAAATTAAAATGTCAAGGATTTAAAAAAAACGAGCAAAATGTAATTAACTAATAAAATTTGTCTTTTATTACATTCGTATAATGCTATAAATTTCAAACGTTTCGACTTACAAAGTCTTCATCAGTGATAATAAAGAAAACGTATTTACGTAACCTCATCCAATGTCAACGAACTAACATATGATACATAATAAAAATTATCACTCTAGGCTAATCTTATTTAATTATTCCCGCGTTAAGATATTATGGATCGAAATAAATATCAAGTCAGAAATTTGAAAGTCCGTAATTATATAAAATTGTGTTTAACTGATTCTTTGGTTGTTATCGAGAATCAGCTCAGTCAACAATTTCATATAAAACGTTATTCCGAACAAGGATTTCTTCAATGATTATCCTACTATATTATACAATTAAATGTCAATTTCTAATTAAAGAATTGTTATATTTAATTCATTGATGAGAATTTATTTCTCACTTACGTTAATTTATAGAGAATAATCCGTAATATCACTGAACATTGGAGTACATAAATGCAACTGCTTTCATAGATTAGGTGATATGCTTACTTATTTTAAATCCGTTCGTGTACATGAATGCAACTGCTCCAACCGCTACCTTACTTGTGAGTACCAAGTACTCTCTGGATTAATTTGGAGCATGCGACGCAAACAAACCTTAGATTAACTTGTCAAAATAGTATGCTGATGTGTGCGCTTGTGCAGATATATTAGTTACGCGGAGCGGTTTCCGACGCATGCGTATAATGTTATATCAAAATTGGGAGCCACTTTTTCAAACAAGTTAGCAGTCTAATAGTATGTATAAAAGTCTGTGAGTGCATCCGTGATGAGAAGAGATAACATGATCCGTGTTATTCCTACCAGTTGTCAATGTAGACTGTGTTCCAAAATTTACTTCCAGTATTGAAAGGCTGTAATCAAAGTCTCGCTACAAATGCTTTGAAGCATTTGATGGACCAATTAGAAGAAAGAATTTTACAAACTAACCAATTAAAAACCGCTTTAAAGCGTTTACAACATTGCATTGACTGTACCCCTTGACGTGTCTGTAACGTTTAATTTCAAATGACACGTCAAGATGAATTAACACGATATTAATCTGAGGAACGATTTGTATTAATTTATATCTCATGAAAATTATGAATCGATGTTTGTGAACTTCTTTGTTTTTTTCCCCGTTGAGGTGAGTCACACGATTATCACTAATTTTTAATTGCACTAACAGTAAAATGGTAATAATTTATAGCATATTGATTACTGCATTTTTGTCAATCTGCGAGTCAATCTGACTTATTTTCAACGAGGTATTATACTCTATTTTTCGCTGAAGATGACTCCAAAGTGAGCCGATACGTTCGATATAATAAATGAAGACACTTGAGTATTATCTACGTTTCCTAACTCTTACTTCAGCGTTAAACTCTCATTAGTCTTGTTCTAATGTTTTAATTATTGTTTTTTAGAATAAATTAATGTTTAATTAATTAGAATAAACATTTAATATGATAAACTTATTTACAAATAAATACTTACCTCCTCTTTAGATTCCATCTTGTTTAAATTTAAATCTAATCACTTGTCGTGTTCTTCTTTTTGTATCTATCACTGTATTTCCGACTTGTCTATTTTGCTCGTTACTTTAATGTTAGAAGTTGAAGCCAACTTCTTCTTGTGTAGCGTCACAGAAGATAATCATGTGCATAAAACTTATAGTAAATGGAAAGGGAATACGGACGTCAAGCTGTGAGTAATATCTAAAAGAAAAATGTCTTTCTATCCTGCTCAGTAATTGTTCTTTATGCGCATGATCATCCTCCGTCAATAAAAATTTTAGATGCCAACACATAATCATATTGTTTACTTAAAATTTTTATGAGACAATTATTTTGTTTATTGATAAATATAAAAGAGATTTTATTATAACTTCTTAATGGTTAATAAAATAAAATGGTTCAATATCAATGCATTTTGTGTTGTAATCAAAACAATATCTTATCATAAGTATATCTTATCATAAGTAAGTATATTATCAATAAATACTTGTATGCTCGCATGTTTTATAACAAAAACAGAGAAAAATTAATGATTCCTTCGGAAGATATAGTAAAAGTTATAGGCGCGTGCAAAAAAGTTATAAGACAGAATAATCATTTTATTTAAACAAAATATTAAAGATTTCTTAGCGTTAAAAATCTGCGTTAATGCTGTGATTGATTATGCTTTCATATATTATGTTTGAACATAATAAAAGAAACCAAAAAATTTTCGATTATAATGGAATAAAGATAAAATGTATCATTGAAGTCTATATTAAAATACGCCTATATCACGAAGCAAAATTCTCAATGACGCTGAAAAAAAAAAAATAATATATTAAATTTTAAAAAATGATACATTTTTGTCATCAATAAATTATTTAAAAATATTTTTAATTTCCATTTTAATTTCTTTTGAATTAATTATTTATGAGTATTTTTCTATTAGTTTTTAGTGATAATTACTATATCTCATATATAATTGATATAATTGTACTTTTTTTACTCTTTATAATTCGAGTCATCATATTCTATATAATTCAACATACATATATTCTTATATCTTATCAAGTGATTTTTCCTCTTCTTTCAATATACGTCAATCTTTCTTCTTTAATATTTACAGTTTACAATTATTTTATGTTTTATAAAATAATTTAAAGAGAGAACTCGCGGTAACTAAAACACCACGCCTCACTTAACACACTTTGACATGCATGAAAAAAAGAAAAGTCACTGAGCAGAACAGAAATACATCTTCTGTCTCTCACGTATTCTGATAATTTTACTAGAATATTTATATTTTGTTTGCTAGAATACGCCATTCTAAAAGCTGGCGTATTTTTTGGAAAATTAGAGAAGAAGTGCAACCAATTGCTGATTAGAATTTCTGTACATAATATAATACATTCGTAATAAAAATGCTAAACGAATTTATGATTAGTTTTTTCGTAACCTACGCATTTCAAAAAGTATGTCTGGTGGGGAACCGATTATTTTCCATCGCGTATATATGAGTGGATGATCGAATGAATCTGAAAAGATAATAATAATCGAATTTCATTAAAATCGGAGATGAGGCAGCTGTTCTAAATAATTATAATTTATTTAATATAAAAATATTAAATAAACATTAAAAAATAATTATTCAGTTTATTATCCTCAAAAACCAATGAAAATAGCTTATTCGACGCATTTTTGCATGAAAGAATTTAGCAAAAAAAAACGTTGCTTTGCTCTGTGAGATATTAAGTATTAAAGTTAATGACTATTGAGATTTGCCTCTGTCACAGACAAAATGAAGTCTATAATTGTACTGTTTCATATGGGTATCAATTGATTTCGACTTTCCAAAGCATGGTGGAAGGGATAACATGGTGTGCTTAGTTTGCAAACATCTCTCTCTAAATCTCCGCCGTATTTGTCTATGAATGTCAGGGGAAAAGGTTGCCAACTGCGAAACGCTAGAGTGATATTCACTTAAGATAGTGAAATTTCTATAGAAAAAGAAATACATAAAGTGTTAAACAAGGAAAAATTTAGTATCAATTTCAGAACGCAAAACAGATCTTCACAGCCGATTCTTGCATTTAAGACTGTCTTAAGTACAATCTTAGATGATGAAGATGTTATAAGTCAATTTGAGGACTGTATTAGCATTATTTAAGACATTATTTAAGATTGCTTTAAAGTAAAAATGGACTATGCATGACTGCTACAATTGTTGCAAAATCGAAACCTATGTGCATTTTTTTCAGATAGAATAAGCTAAATAAGAAATTGGATTCGACCAATAACAAAATTTCGGCGTAACAACAAAATAGCAGTAAAAAGCATAACGTAACTAAATGGAAACTGATGTTCAAGTAAAACAATACGGTTGGTTGGCGCTTACAGCGTAAGTTACGCTTACATAAGTTACACACCGCATGTGATGGCATTCTCACTGCTTGAATAGATTATTCCAGTTCCATTACTATAAGTTATATAATCACGTGACACGCTTGATACTGCTTCTCAGCTCCTACGAGATGGTACTAAGAAGGAAGACTAAAGATACATTCACATATAAGCGTCAAGCAGCAGAAGCAACAACCAATCAAAGAGGCGATTTTTAAAGTGACATAAAAAATATTTTGCTCATATTGGCCAGCTAATTGGTTGCTGCTGTAAACCTTGAAGAGACTCCACTCAGAGGTGCGTTCCAAAACTCGACTCCGAGTAACGAAGTTAACTCTACTGCTGTTCTAAAACCCGAAGTAACTAATACCGCCATAGGCAGAGTTTATTCGTTCTAAAAGTGACCTAGTTTTCATAGAACACTAGAAACATAAGTCTTCGCGCCCACCATTTTTATTCCTTTTCCCACTCTTCTGTCCTCATTTTATTACTGAGCTGTGACGGATTATGATCATTATGATCTATATTTGCTGCTGGAAATTTTGTAGTTCCTTTCTTCCATTTTTGCTCTCAAAATCATTGAATATCTATTGTAATATTAGTGCAGGAAGAGTGTCTGGCGTTCAGGTTATTTCTAGATAATGTGCCAAATATGTATGTCAATTTGAAGAAAAAGATTGAAATTTTTCGTTTGCGAGGAAGTGTAGTGATGTTTTATTCATAAATCGTGTATATTTTATCGTGTTTATTTTAAAGCAATACAGCAAGTTGTCGACAAATATTATCTGCAGGAAATTTTAAATAATATCTTTTTTTGATCTCTTAATACAGTTTACTGCAACGCAACAATTTTATAAATTTTTTTGCCTTTGTTAATATAATATTTCAGTTTTTTTATATCTTTCTTTTCTCTTAATCTTATGATAAAATTTTGAAATGCAGAAATATATAAATACGAAGCTATAAGGTTTCCAACAGCTTAGAAGCTATAATAATCGTAACGAGCATAACATCAGCTCAGCGGCAAAGTGGGAACAGAGCAAGGAGTGGGGAAAGGAGTAAAAATAGCGGATACTCATGTTTACAGTGCCCCTGTCGTTCGAATGTAACAGGGAAATATTTGACTGTAGTTGGTTGATTCTTACAGTCTGATCCGGATTAAAACTTCGATGGAAACTAGGCCAGTGAGAGTTTAGTATTCCTCGGAATTAACTATATAGCATTATTCGTTTTGTCTCTCGGGAGCTACTCGGGATCGCTCCGAATGAACCCAGCGTACTTGAAATGCAGGATTCACACTATGTATGACCATCACACGACGTATCGATGAATATCGTCGTATAATATCAGAGCCGAAAAACGTTCGTTTACTGCAGTTACTGCCGTAGATGGCGTTTATACTGCCTGCAAAAGCGACTATAGCGCAGTTTGTTATTCGTTTATGCAGGGATGTATACCATCCGTGCAGCTCGAAGGTTGTACTCAGGATGTTCCATAAGAGTGCAAGCAGGATCAGGAAAGAGAATACAATTATGACGGACGTGCCAGATAAATGTGGGGATGAAATTTGCATTTGCGCTTGTATAGCTCGGAATCGAATCCAAAGTATGACGATAATGACCGATTGGACATGATTCTTGAACCACAATGCGCCAAAACATCCAATCATTATTCTATTGTGCTTCCATAACGCCAATGTACAACGAACACTCAGGATGCAATTACATGAAGTGTGGTACGCGGCACACGGTACAATAACTAATAGTAATTAACAGTAATTAGGCAACTAGGAAACTGCGTACCACCTATTGGTTCCTGCATACTGGATGCGGAAACGCTGCGCGGCAAAATGAGACGCGGTAACCAATGGACACATTAGGAGCTGTAAGCTTATTGGCTATCGCATTACATTTTGCGTGCGACAAGCGTTTCCGCGTTCAATATGCAGAAGCCATTTTTCACTGATATTAACATCGAACATGGTTTGCGCGCGATTTGCAGCACAGGCTAGTGACAAACTCACAGTAGTATGAATTTTTAAAAATAGTTTGTTCCTAGTCGCAAACCGCGCTCTATGTATTGGATTGTCCGGAAAATTCGTGCCGGTATTGAAGGAAAATTAAAACGCAGAAGATTTAAATTTTAGTATACATTTATTATTAAATTATATAGATAAGTCAGCACGAACTTTCCGAACAAACCAATAGTATCAGCGAAAGGAATAGACGATATGTAGTATGCGGTTTCCTAGTTGCTTAGTTAGTTACTTTTTTTTTTATTAGTTACTGTACCGCGTATCGCGCTCCATGTAATCGCATCTTCAGGGCGACTGTTACGATTAATCAATGATTAGCTCAATCAATAGAATTATTGTTATAGATAGATTTTCATTACTTTTATCACAGTTAAGTATAGAAACGCAAAGATGGAAATATGACGAAGGTTAAGGACGATATACAGTCTTGCTGTTGAATTAATCGTCAATTAAGTTAATCGGCATTGGTAACAGTCGCCCTCAGAGAAGAACTGACGTCATTTGTCATCATTCTGATATCTATCAAAATGCTGTCTTTAATATTCTTGTGATCAAAATGTCTGCAAATAACATTCTTTCCCTCTCTTTCTCTCTCTCTCTCTCTCTCTCTCTCTCTCTCTCTCTCTCTCTCTCTATCTGGGAATGTGTAGGGTTTATTGTGTCATATGCTCCAACACATACATCCAGCAAATAAGAATAGATTAAAATGGATTGAAATTTTTTTCTATCCGAATGCGTTTTAAATAGTCAATACTTTTTTTTAATTTAATTGGATTCAATTGAATTTAGATTCAATTGGATTGAAAAACTGCTTTTCTTATTCAAAATTTTAAATTGAACACTAACTTCATAATACACAGAAAAAGCTAATATTATTTTTAGATTGAAAGGCATGGAGAAAGGCATGCTCCATGCAATTCCTATAAATGAATAAAAATGCATTCAGGATTGAAAAATATTCATTTCAATATTCGTGAATCAATTTCTAAAAATCGGAATCCATTTCAATTCATTTCAATCCATTCTTTATTGATCACATAGGATATTAGTTTTCTGCCAGACCACTTGAAGCTCGACGATTATCCTCCGTTTCCATCATTCAACACAGAGCTCGCACTTCTCTTTGTATATGTATTGTTCTGTGGAATACTTTGCTTGCAATGCATAAACGAACGACAAACTGCGCTGCAATTGCTTTGCAGGATATCTTACTGTTCATAATACTGCTATCTATAATAGCCGATATTACTAAAAATGAATTTTGTTAAAATATTAAAAAATGAAAAGAACAATTTGTCGAAATCGATCCTACTAAAGTGAAAATAATGTAACATAAGATATATAGTGGAAAAGGTGAAATTGTTAATTTGTATTGGTGATCAGATTAATCTAAAAATCACACTTTTTGAATGTAGTTTGAAAATATCAACATATATATATATATATATAAGATTTGTAAACTTTTTATAAATAAATTTTATAATATTTTGGCCTTTATGTAATATTTCTAGATTTTTCATTTAAATCTAATTTCATAATTCACGTTAATTCTTAAACGAGATTCAATTTAATTTTCATCTATCATCAGTATAAGATGAGGAATAGAGTGAATCTCGATTAAGGCCGATATTCATAGCCAGATTTTATATTCAAGACATTTTAAGTACGATTTTAAGAAATTGCGATCCAATTAGAGGGCTGCATTAGCATTTTAAGACATTTCTTAAGACAGTGTTGAAATAAGAATCGACTATGAATACCGACCTTAAGAGTTAATTATGAGTTCTGAAACTGACGTCTTATTTTGCACAGATGAGCATATATGAATAATTTCGCATGAAAATGACAATTTCTCGATTGTAATTGATCGATTGTATACGGAATTGCTACTTCCGTATGCGATATTTGTTCAAGAATAGTTCCCTAGGCCTTAATTTTCAATCAGCTCAGTTTTTCCATATTTTCTATTGGAAGATATGATTCGTTACGAGCAGCTATTCATGCAGAGGTCCATTGGTAAATTTAGGGTATCATTCATAAAGCGTTATTCTAGGAAGTGAAACGTGAAAATTTTTATTATTGAAGTTAATGGAGAAACTTTTCACTTTTCATCCTAGAGAAAAAAATTCATGATTGATACCTACTTGCTGCAAATTCCCTGAGAAATTTTCCTATAGATTTGTCTAATTATGGTTTGTCTAATTATGGGTACCCGTGGTAGATTTGACTAATGATCCATGAGAGGAGGCTCTTATCTTGTAAATCCCCTTGGGTTTTTTCATGTGTTCCTATAGAGGACTATATATAGACTTATAAGATAGACGGAGCATTCATATGAGAGAAGCTGAAGACAACATTAAAGGACAGCTCTATTCCAAATATAATTGTTTTTCTCTTTTACAATGAGCGATGAAGCCAATCAGCTTGATCGTAAGATCACAACTCTCGAACATCTATCTTCGTTGCTTTCGGCTACTTCCCGATTTGCCGGGACTAATCAATTCACCATTAGAAAAGAAGAGAACTATTCCGCGATTATTTCTTTCTCTTTCTATCAAGTCTTCAACTTGTCTCGTATGAATGCTCCGTCTATCTTATAAGTCTATGAGGATTATAAGATTCTGGTTGTATTCCATAAAGAAATTTAGAGGAAATATATTAGGTGTACAACTTTGCTTCCGCTGTTTTCCTATAGATGGCTTTAGCGGTAAGTGGTGGTCGAAATAAATAGATCATAGACGTCATACAATAAACTTTGGCATCTGTCAACATAACCCCATAGAAACATTAATCGATTTGTGTCTGCATCATAAAGTTATTCTCGATTGAAACTGTCAGTTTACGAGCCAAATTCTTGTCATTTGCGGGAGGTTTTAATTTTTTGCTTCAATATGAAGAAATCTGCGGCTGAGGCTCATCGAATGCTCTCAAATACTTATGGTGAGGCCGCTATTAGTGAAAGAACGTGTCTTGAGTGATTTCAACGCTTCAAGACCGGTGATTTTGATGTCCAAGGTCATGCTCTGTGGGACCAGCTCGGCGTAGTGTATTATGAACTGTTAAAACCGACTGAAACAATCACAGACGATCGGTATCGAACGCAATTGATGCATTTGAGCCGAGCATTGAAAGACAAACGGCCGCAATACAACGAGAGACACGATAAAGTGATTTTGCAGCATGACAATGCTCGACCCCATGTTGCGAAAGTGGTCAAGACATACTTGGAAACGTTGAAATGGGAAGTCCTACTCCACCCGCCGTATTCTTCAGACATTGCTCCCTCTCACTTGTTTCGATCAATGGCACACGGCCTGGCTGATCAGCATTTCCGATCTTATGAAGAAGTAAAAAATTGGATCGATTCGTGGATAGCCTCAAAAGATGAACAGTTTTTTCGACGCGGGATTTGTACGCTACCCGAAAGATGGGAGAAAGTAGTGGCCAGCGATGGACAATACTTTGACAATCATAAATGTATAATCAGTTTTTCACAATAAAGCCTCGAATTTCGGAAAAAAATGGCGGAAGCAAAGTTATACACCTAATATATATATAGGAAATAACATAGGAAATTTTTGTACAAGATTTTACATAAAAATCTATGGCATCCAGTCCATGAAAAGAGGCTCCTAGAAGATAAATATGGGAAAAAGAATGATGTGCACGTTGATGTAATCCTAAATGATATACAATATGTTGCGTATTTAGGACTATTTTCATGTGCAGATAAAGTAGTGTGCAGTTAAACTGAGTCGAAAAGTCCTATCATTTTGTAATTTTCACAATAATTAGTTTCTAAAAATTATCGAATAAGCGGGTAAAATTGACGCATAAGACAACTTTAAGATATTTTTCAGAGTTCTTTATGATATATTTTAAAGATGTTTTTCAAAAAACTCTTAAAGATATCTTAAAGTTGTCTAATGCGTCACGATTGTAAACATTCTGCTCATTGGGTAATAATTGCAAAAATTGCAAAATGATAGAGGACCTTACGGTTCAATTTAATCAGCTCTATCTGCACACAAAAATAGTTCTAAATATTTTGAGATATCCTGTAGTCTCAAAATAGTCACAAATATTCTGAGACATCTTGTATTGTCCCTATAATATTTACATATTAGAGTGTACACAAAATATAACAGTAGCCGACTGATGTAATTCCATGTAAAAATCTAAGATAATTTTTCCATAACTCCAAGAATTGAAAGTCACGTGATAAACAAGGTGTGATTTTGGTGACTCAAAAAAGTTATGAATATATATTTTCTTTATGGCAGTCAAGATTTTTTTTTATCCGACGTGGAATGTATCTCATTTAACTATTATCGGCTGATGTTTTTAGGAGTTACGAATTATTTTCTTCAAATTGATATAGGTATCCATAGGAAGAGATGCCTTATGGGGACTAAATACTTATAGATATTATACTTTGACTATAGAAACATATAGATGCACATAGGACAGAGGAGATGTGCATACGTCATCCTATAGTAGCTTATAAGCATTTTCAGTCTCCATGGCATCTTTTCTTTGTCTTATGTACGTCTACATGTTACTGTACTCAAACTATCCTAGTTCTTATGGGACATCTGTCCATATTCTTGTGAGTACCTCTATTATCCTATTTACATTTCCTTTGAATGTCGTACGTACACCTATGCATGCTGCGTCAATCCTATGAGTAATTACATCTATCGAATCTTGCAGTCCTCTATAGAAATCTATAAAAAAATCCATGGGAATTTGCAAGAGGGGCAAGTCATGTAACTAGCAGATGAGAAAGCAATGAATGCGCTATCCACTGCATAAACTGCACTCTATGAACCCTGCTTCCGAGGTGGGTTGAAAGAGTAACGCCGCGGAACTAAATTTGAATAACATACAACAGATTCGACGTATATAAATTGTATAACAATCTAAAAATCTATAATATAAAATCTGCGTATAAATAATAAATAATGACGGTAAAGGTTGATAATATCTCGGTCAACTCAAATTTTGATTAAAATAAATTCAATCTATACGTTTTCGCGTAAAAAATGAAGATTCCACAAAAATGCGTTGCTCTATTCCACGAATCAAAATATTAAATGTAAAGTTAACGACTATTGAGATTAGGAAATTTGTTACAATCATGAATACTCTAATGCAAGCATGCGCTGCAGGTCACAATAATTTTCTATTTTAAAACAAGTTTTCTGCTCTAAAACACTTTCACTACCTTGAAACAAATTCTCTGCTCTAAAACATAAATTCACTACTGTAAAAACAAATTTACTGCTTTCAAAACACAAAAAATATAAGAAAATATAAGAAAATAATTTGTGTTTTTAAAGTAGTAAATTTGTTTTTTTTAAGCAATGAATTTGTTTATAAAGTAGTAAATTTGTTTTTAAAGTAGTGAATTTGTTTTTAAAGCAGAAGATTTGTTTATTAGAGAATAGTTTGTAGTTTCCCAAAAAAAATGTTTTATATATAACTATATAAAATTATATAAAAATATATATAATTTTATATAAATGTATATAAATAGATATAT
>NW_017259560.1:302967-323756 GCF_001594045.1 Atta colombica
ACAATTGACAACAGAAAAAAATATCAGGATATTCCTCTCGATCTCAGATCTAAATATCGATTATATAAATTTTAACGAAACTTTCATTTTTTTTTCACTTTTTGTATCAATGTCATGTGAAAAGTTTCACTTTCAAACGATATCAGACTTAGTGATTATGTAAGAAAATTATGAGAAAGTGAAATCCGATGTAAGGAAGTTACGAGAAAGTGAGATCATAAGGCGAATTTAAATTCCTTTTACGAAAAAATTTACGATTAAATTTACGAAAGTTTAACAAGTGTTCACGAGTATATGTACATACAGGCAGAAATGGTATCCCCTGGCATTCGGCGCATAGCATTACACACTTTTTATTCATTTATAGGAATTGCATGGAGCATATCTCTATGCCTTTCAATTTAAAAATAATGTTAGCTTTTTCTGTGCATTACGAATAGTGTTTAATTTAAAATTTTGAATAGGAAATGCAGTTTTTCAATCCAATTGCATCCAATTCAATCTAATTGAATCCAATTGAATCCAAAAAAAAGTATTCGCTATTTAAAATACGCATTCAGATAGAAAAAAATTTTAATCGATTTTAATTCTCGTTTAATTCTCTCCATTCTCGTTTGCTGGAATAGCACAAACCTTAAATTGTTCTGGATTGGGGCCGGAGAAATCTTCATCATGAATGGAAAGAGGTTATTTTTTAACCTGTTTCATAAATTTCTATTTTTTTATTATTTAATTCTCATTTTTAAATTTTCATGTGATCTTTATGCATTTCATATTTTTATCTTTTACTTATATATTTAATTTAACATCACGCAAAAGTTTTCTTATATATAAATTTTCTTATATATAAATTTTCTTATATATGCAAAGTTTTGCCTATCAACTGCATACTCTTCCTCTTCGTTCTCACCATTTACAGCGAGAAACCACGCAATATCCATTTCAAATATATATTTCAAATAGATATTCAAATATATTTGATATTTGTCGAAAGCGAGAGAATTTTAGTACAATCTAATGTAGAAACAGAAAACAGACCAAAAGATCGAAAAACAAGCTATTTTATATCCATTTATTAAAAAATAACTAGATTTTCATATTTTAGACATTTCGTTATTTAAATTTCTCGTGAACTATTTCACATTTTATAGCAACCAAAAGTTATTTAATCGCTTATTCATTCACGTGAATTTGTTTCACTTTTTGTGTATTCATTCCTAGGGAAAACTTTACATAATTGATATCCTCTTCTCTCCTCCGATTTGGTAGACTTTCTGCCACACAGCCTTGACGCTATTGGTATCTTTATTGTATCTATATCTAATAAATTTCTTACATACTTTTAACTTTTTTTATATGAATTAAAGTTTATATCCAGCATTTCTTTAAAATATATATGACTACGTAAACGCGGCTTCGGCGTTGTCGTCCAAATTCCTATAAATTTTGAAAAATGTTACAAATTTTTCATAATGTATTATATAATGAATTCGTTAATTAAAATAATATTAATTAAAATAATATTATATCATGATTTGAATGAAGTATCCGCCCAGGCCAAGTGATCTTTTGAGACTCTCTAATTTTTTTGTGTTCTAAATTTATTCGATTCGAGTAACTTACTCAGACTTATTTTTTCTCCCATTACCTCGGGTTTTTTAGAGTTAATAGAGTTTTGGAACGCACCCCAGCCAGAGAGAATCGAGGGAGAGTAGACGGACTCACCTGGAAGTCGCCATTTTTAGTGCACTGTTAAAGTGAATGGAAGTAGAGTCCTAAGGTTTGTTCGCGTCGCATGCTGCAACATGCCCAACACGTTCACATCACGGGAACCAATATGGCGATTAGATGTTCGCGTCGCATTAGAACATACTCCATGGATTAATTAAGAGCACGCTCCATTTGCCTCAACTCAGAAGGTGATACGGGGCATGTTACACATGCGTAATGATTGAAAATGTTCTGTATTGTATTACGTCCGCACCAGCATTTTTCCCTTTCCATCGCTGACTATACCGCCAGTGTCTCGTAATACCGCTCACGCATGAGAAGCGATCCAAGCGACGCAGCGGCGCTATATGAGAATGCTGTCTTAAGAATCATCCCTCCTCGATTGCGTAACCGACACGTGGGAGTAGGGGAGAAGAACGCTACCCTTTGCGGAAGGAAGCTTCCCTCGCTCTCTTTGCATCCGGATCTGCAACCGAGTGGTCAAAGTGTTGTGGTTAGCTCTTGTTGCTACTTTGATCGCTTAATATCACTTGTTTCTTTTATCCAATTTCAAGTCTTGAATCCTAACAATCCACATTTCCATTCATTTGTGCTTTACTAAATCTACACTTTCACATTCTTGAATTCTTGGGGCAGTTCGTAATATCTCATTAATCGTACTATTCTTAAGTTACTTTAGCATAATTCTAGAATATATAATAAACGCGTATGCTTTTGAGCTACAAGTGAATTTAATTAAACACGACTAATTAACTCGCACCTTTTCCATCTCGCGTTCATTCTTGGATTAATTCGAGATCGCATGTGGTAGTATTTTAATAATCAACCACGTGTTCTATGAGAAATTACCCGATATTAAACTCAGTTATTTTGTAATTAATCATCTCGTAGTGATAGTAACAGCTAATGAGCTTTATTTTATAACTATGCGGGCAAGAATTGTAAGGAGTTAACTCTCATTAATAATAAATTTACACACGAATTGTAAATACCAGAATGTAATTTACGTCTCTTTCCTCGCCGTATTCCCTCGACTTGTGCGCGATAAACGAATTGCGAGTAAAGCAAACCAACTGCCACGGGACTTGAGAGATCATAAAGAATCTCCAAGACATGCTATTGTTGGATAGGAGTTTCGAGGCATCAGGAGCTTTGAATCACATCGCTGGTCTCAAGGAACCACAAGGATGAAAATAAAACAACCTAATGCGTCGGTCCATAACTGCGGGGTTTAGCATTTTCGGCCACACGGAGCTCGGACCGCCGCCATATTGAACGCGCCAGCGTCATCTCATCACGCCATCCCGCGACGCGTCTCTACTCTGTGTGACCAGTGACGGCGTGTAACCACATATTCGAACACACCGCGCTACAATATCCGAGTATGATGAGCTATGTGCCCTGGTGCCGAAACGCGTAACGTGTGGGGTATAGAATAGTCAATCCGTAATATCTTAACGCAGGAATAATTAAATAAGATTAGCCTAGAGCGATAATTTTTATTATGTATCATATGTTCGTTGACATTGAATGTTACATAAATACGTTCTCTTTATTATCACTGATGAATACTTTATAAATCGAAACGTTTGAAATTTTTAGCATTATACGAATGTATTATAATAAAAGACGAATTTTATTAGTTGACTACATTTGCTCGTTTTTTAAAAAAAACTTTGACATTTTAATTTATAACTTTTATATTTATTAAAAACACATTTATTTTGTATAAAAAATATCAAATAATCAAGGTAACTTTTCAAATAATCGAGGTAACCACTTCGAGTGGTCTCACGAATTAGGCTAGGTGACATGCTCATTTGTCCTAAATCCGTTCCTCACTGAACATTGGAGCGCATGAATGCAATTGCTCCAACCGCCATCTTACTTGTGATCCAAATGCTCTCTGGATTAATTTGGAGCACGAACAAATCTTTAGAGAACTTTACAGGAAGAGAATGACAAACTGCATCACGTGACCCGGTTTCTTCTGATTGGATCTGGTAATCGAGTTCCAGTGCCATGGTGAGGGTATGCCATTTAAATTAGATGACTGCAATACGCTATTGTTATCTTGTGCTGCAATTTCCTTCTTGATTGATAAGGCTTTGTAAGTAATACATATTATTAATTTTGGAAATATGTATCTTTCTCTATTGTACATATATACGTGAAATAAAGCTATGAATTTTTACATTTCAGATATCTGAATGAGGATTTGTGCATATTGTAAAATGTCAAGTGTAGTGCTCCAAGATGCACAAACTCTAATAAAGAAGGACATTGCTGCACAACATTTGCCCAGGATCCAAACTCGAGACAAAAATGGATTGATGCTATCGGAATTCTTGATCGCTATTGGAATCTTCAAAATCAGCTTTACTGTACGAGGTTAGTATCGAAGCATACAAACGTTTTATAATGTAACTCTCGTAAACAACCAACCAACATAATGGTGTATGGTGTCTATACAACAAAAATAACATCAATGTTATAATTTTTCACTCAATATTAATATATTAATTCAATGGGAGTGTATATAACAATTATATAGTTACATGACAAATTCTAATATATTGATGATGTTAATGATAGTTGGTGGAACAGATATTTTTTTCTAATGTGTATCTTTTATTTTTTAGGTTCATTTCTATTCATCAGAATTATATCGCGTAGCACAAAACTTATAAGGAAAAATGCCATATCAAATTTGTTTTGCAAATATGAATTTGTAATGAATTTATAAAATTAGAAAGAAGAAAAAAATTGAAACATGTTATTATGTTCGTAATGATTATTGCAGAAAAAACTACCTGTGGACATAAAAGTGTTAGAGCAATCAGCTAATAAAACAGTATCTGTTGTTGATGAACTCTTACAAACCTATGATGTAATGCAAATTAATTACAAAATATTATATAAGAAAATAAAGTTTTAAAAGAAAGATTTCATTGTTTACAGGATGATTTGACACATATAAAGTCCTTTATATTTGTATGTAATGCATTAATTGCTTGATCAGGATAATTAATTTTACAATTATATAAATTCTGTAAGACGTCTATTTTAAGAGATAAAAATTTTAATGTTACTTCTGATCATGATATACATACTATTTATATAGAACTTATTATAGCTACTTAAGATTTCAAAAGTGAAAGTTTGATTATGTATATGTTTTTAATATTAAAGTGATTTGGTAATAAAAATAAAATTTGCAGCAAAATAATTATGTTTGATTTTTTCATAAGAAACATAAAAGATTAATTACGAACATCATAAAAAATATATATTCATAAAGAAAAATATAAGAAATTTATAATAAATGTTGTGTAATATACTTTATTAAAGATTTATGCTGAATAAATTTTCTAATAAAAACAGAAAAATATTGATAATTCAATCAAATTCAATAAAATGACAATCAATAATAGATTATAGAATAATTCTAAACAAATTCAAATATAGAATAACTCTAAACAAATAAAAATAAAAGATACTGCAAACAATCAAAAATATTACTGAGATCATTTGTCATTTTAAATTTAACATGCATAAAAATGTGGTATTACAAAATAACTATAATACCTACAAAATAATAGTTTTGTTTTAATTTTAAAAATAAGTTTTTTCTCCAATCAGTTTTTATGCATAATTTTTCTGTTTGAAGTTAGCTAATATTCTTGCTCCCATAGTCTTACTTCCAAAAGCTGTATTTATTCTTGTTCATTTTTTTCTACACTCAGAGTTACCGATAGTTGCTTTACGTGCATTAACACAAATCAAGATATTAATTTGTCTTTAACATAATGACAAGTGCTTAAAGGGAGATGTCTCAAAGCAATATAAAGATATTAAACTGTCATTCAGGGACTTGTCTAAAAGTAATATTTTGTATTTGGCTTTTCATACATAATTTTTCCTGCCCCTTCAAGAATATGGAACATTTCTTTACTAATTTTTATTTGAGCTCCAGGAGTATAATCTGAAATAGCTACAAAGATAGATAAAGAGAAAGATGTGAACATTAAATCAGAATTATCTTGCAATTTCAGATAACAATCTTCACATTTAATGAAATTTCTCAATTTGAAAACAACATATCCACACATTCTATAAAATATTTGTTGTCTCTGACATAGGCAATCATTTAATTTAGGGAAATTGCAATGTTTGTACAGTTTCTTCTTTTTCATTTAATTTAGAAGTATATTCAAAAGGGAAGGTATTTCAGCATATGTACAATTGGAGGTAGGTATTGCATGATTTCCTACTACACATCTGTCTTAGTCTGTATTTGAATTGAAGAGCTGTTGGCTTGAGATATCTTCTACGTATGTTTGAAAAACCACTTTCCAAACTATCTTGACTTGCTCGGCCTAGAAAAAAGAAAAGAAACTTTTCCTCGTTTAAAAGAC
Source organism: Atta colombica (assembly GCF_001594045.1). NCBI lineage: Eukaryota > Metazoa > Arthropoda > Insecta > Hymenoptera > Formicidae > Atta > Atta colombica. The sequence continues at coordinate 309,117 of NW_017259560.1, forward strand.
GATCTTGTAATTGAATCATTGATTTCGTGATATTACATGAGTCTGAGATGGTTTCCGTAAACCACATCCGACTTTTATATTTTCAAAAACATACTAGTTTTAGAAGTTCTATTGTATTATTATATTTTTCAAGGTTAACGAAAACTGAAAACAAGGTAAAGATTTCTTCCGATCATTATATCAAATCTCTCTAACTTTCTCTAATCAATCTAATAAACCAGGCTATTTTTTCCATTTGTGGAAATCCATCATCTTTTTGGACTAGAAATGTTAATGCAAATGCAGTGGAATGATTTATAACTCTAATAAAATTTGTGATTTTACCGAAATGGTTTGGTCTTAATACTGTTTTGCTTAATTTAGGCGCAAGTTTTAACTTCGTGCAATTTTGAGATTAATATGAATATAACCATTCAATATGACTCATATCAACAACATTACTAGGTAAATTATATAATTCTATAACATCCTGTGGCAAGCAAATAAATTGATTTTCCATAGCTATTTCTTTCAAATTTTTAAAACATGAACAGGATTTGGAATCAACTGTAACATGATCTCTAGATCGCAAGGATGTGTTACCATATCTGCCTTTGTAATTTTAAATCCTAATTTCAGCAATCCTTTATTTTTCATCACAAATTAAAACAATTACTTTTAAACCTGATGAATTGAACATTTTTGAAGTATTTTTAAAATAATCTCTTTAGTTGCATTATTTACTGAATAAGATGGAGTAAAGAGATAAGCTATATACTGCTTCCAATGAAAACCAAGACCAAACAATTGGAAAAGTAAAGCTTTATATGTATTGCCAGACAATGTCACATTTCCAATATATGCCTTTGTACTTGTATCAAAATCGATCTGTTCTTTAATTGCCATTTCATCAAATACTAATCCACAAATTTTCCATGTACGTGGAATATGAGAAACGATCAACTGCAGATATTTAAAAATATCTTTAAATATTTCTGGTAAATATTTCAATTTTTAATATCTTTAAATATTTCAAATTTAATGTGCTGTATCTTATTTCTTAGAGTTCTCAAAGAAGAAAATGGAACAAGTTTAAGTATCTGATTGTAATCTATATATATGATCTACATGCAAAATACAAGTTCAATTCTTTTTCGATTGTTTTATCTGACCACTTGGAACTTTTTGTAATACCGTATACAATTGCTCTTTGTTACAATTGATCTTTATTAAGAACTGTATTGATTATTCCAATATTTCCTTCTATATATATATTTTTAAGTTATTAACTTTACTTTTTAGGATATCTTTTTCCTTTTCAGCCATTTTTAATTTTTCTTTTAGTATTTCATATTCTTCTGGACTAAGTAAATTCTCCGTAGACAATATTTGGTTTGCAGTAATTTCATATTCTTCTGGACTAAATAAATTCTCTGTAGACAATATTTGGTTTGCAGTTCATCACATTCTGATGATATACGTATGTCTAGATTAGAATTTGATATATAATTTTCCTCATCAGAGAATGTCTTCAATTTATATTAATGGGTTTCATTACATAATGTGCAGTATGGACATACATTTTACGTAACTTTCTTTTTTTGGAAAGTAAATCATAATTATATTCTTGTTTTTCAATTCATTTAAATACTGTTCTCTTTTGCAATTCTTGTTTTCTTGCTCCTCAGAATTTTCTGTAGCAGTATACGAATGATCACTTCTTAAATCTGCCTTTTTGTGAAGAAAAAATTCAATTGATTCATTACATCGCTGTTTGAATTTCTGTAAGAGATTTCCTTTTCATAGGTTTCCTTTTCATAGGTTGTTGACATTCGCAAAACAAACTTGGTATGGCACCTTTCTTTATAAGTTTTTTGTTACCAATGTGGTATAATTCTGATGAATGGAAATGAACCTAAAAAAATAAGAGGAAACAGTTAGAGAAAAATATTTGTCCTACCAACTATCATTAACGTAACATCAATATGTTAGAATTTGTCACACAACTACGTAATCATTACATACACTCACATTATATTGAATTTAATATATTGATAGTGAGTGAGAAATTATAACTTTGGTGTTATTTTCGTTGGTTTACGGGAGTTACATTATAAAACATTTACATGCACGCTTCGGTACCAATCTCACACAGTAATACTGATTTTGAAGGTTTCTAATCAGGAATTCTAGCAGCATTAATCCATTTTTGTCTCAAATTTGGATCTTGGACAAATGTTGTGCAGCAATATTCGTCTTTATTAAAGTTTGCGCATTTGGGAGTGCATCCGGCAGGCATTTTGTAATATGCACAAATTCTGATATCCAAAATGTAAAAATTCGTAGTTTTATAAAGGATATAATATTTATAGGACATAATATTTATAATTCATAATAATTCTTGTTAAAACGTGTATCTCAAGTACTGTTATAATAGAAGACGTATTTTTATTGGAATCATAGTTTATTTATTTCATGTATATATGTATAATAGAGGAAGGTACCTACTTCCAAGATTAATAATATGTATTATTTACAAAGACCTTACCAATCGAGAAGGAAATTGCAGCACAAGGAAACAAGTGTATTGCTTTTGCAGTCAGCTAACTTAAACGACATATCCTCATGGCTTTGGAGCTCAATTACCAAGTTCAATCAAAGAAGACCGGGTCACATAATGCAGTTTGCCATTCTGTCTCTGTGAGGCTCTCTAATCTGAATGTTGCAGTAGTAGGCGATAATGCAGCCAAGAAAAAATAGAATATTAAAAATGTAGGTATTCGCGTCCATTATTTTTATTCCTTCTCCCATTCCTTGCTCTGTCCTCATTCCATCACTGAGAGGAGTTATGTCATTACACGTTATGATTTGTATTTGCTGCTTGAAATTTATAGCTTCTTTCATTCCATTTTTGCTCTCAAAATCAGTTGAATATCTATCGTAATATTAGTGCAGGACTTGAAGAATGTCTGACGTTTTAGGTTATTTCTAGATAAAGTGCCAAATATGTATGTCAATTTTAAAAAAAGGAAAAATTGAAATTTCTCTGCGAGACAGTGTAATGATGTTTATTCACAAGTCATGTATTTATTTTACAGCAAGTTGTCGATGAATATCCGCAGAAAATTCAAATAATCGAATACCTTTTTCTGATCTATTGATACAGTTTATCGCAATGCAACAAAGCATTTTATAAATTTTTTTGCCATCTTTAATATATAATATTTCAGTTTTTTTATATCCTTTTTTTCATCTCTTAATCTTATGGTAAAATTTCGAAGTGCGGAAATACATAAATAGGAAGCAACAAGGAAGCTACAAGATTTTCAACTTAGAAACTAATCTATAACAATCGTAATGACCATAACCTTTGCAGTTCAGCGGCAAAGTGAGAACAGAGTAAGGAGTAAAAATGCGAATACTCATTTTGTGATTAAGGGTTTTGGTAAGGCACTATAAAGTGTTTAATCATAAAAAGCATAAAAAGTTTAATCACAAAATGCAACCGCGCACTATCGCCTTCTGAAGAAGTGGATGTTAACTACATAATAATATCCACCTTTTTGTTCCTGAAATAAATCGCTGAAATCGTTGAAATCTTTATTAATTTAATAGATTTTAGTTATTTTAGTAATTTCAATTATCTATTTCCATCAAGAGCACTGCAAAAAGGTAGATATTGTAATTAATGTCTATTTCTTTAGTGCTCGGCATTTTGCGATTATAGATTGTGGGCCGTTATGGCCGCAGTACAGACTCTTGCATAATGCATAATGCATAAGGGAATCAACCAATCGAAATTCTTTTCTAAAATGGAAAGAAAGGGAAAATTCTGATTAGTTGATTCGCTTATGCACTATACAAAAGTTTGTGCTGCGGCCTTTATGTTCTCTCTCAGAGTGCGATTACATGTAACGCGGTACAGAAACTAACTAGGTGATTATAAGAACCGCAAATTCACGTTATTAAGCACTTTTTAATAAAATTAATTAATTTAAATACAATTATTAAGTAAATCCGTTGAAAAAATAAGAGTATTAATGAAATGTGCATAGAAATAAGTTATTGGGTGTTCAAAAAGTCATTGCGTTTTTTCCAATAGATGATGTCCACGTTTATTTGTATGCGAGTGTGACATGAATGTCAAATGTTTACGTGCGTTTTGTTGTTGACACTCAACCTAAAAACCAAAAAAAAGTTAACGCGATTCAGTCGAGTTTTGTGCTTGCAATTGTGATTTGAACATAGAGAATTTTGAAGAGCATATTCGCCATATTCTGTTTTATTATCTTCAAAAAAGGGAAGAAAGCAACTGAAGCAAGGGAAAAGTTGCGTCGAGTTTACGGCAGAAATGTTGTTAAAAAACGCCAGTGCCAGAACTGGTTTGCCCGATTCCGTGATGGTGATTTTTCAGTCAAAGACGCTCATCGCTCCGGTAGGCCTTCCAAGATTGACAACGAAATGAAAGCATTGGTGCAAGCAAATATATATTCAACGGTTCGGGAGCTTGCTACCGCTATAAAAGTGTCCGTTGGAAGTGTTCATAGCCATTTGAAATAGGCTTCGTAAAGAAGCTCGATGTTTGGGTATCGCATGAGTTGAAAGAAATTCATCTGACGAATCGCATGAGCGTTTGCGATCAATTCATCAAACGCGAAAAAAACGATCCGTTCTTGAAGCGTATGATCACGAGCGATGAAAAATGGATTGTTTACATCAATATCAGCCGAAAAAGAAATTGGAGTAGGCGAGGTGAAGCATCAGAAAGACAAGCAAAGGCGGAGATCCATCAAAAGAAGGTAATGCTATCAATGTGGTGGGATTGAAAGGGACCAGTCTTCTATGAGCTACTTCCAAAGAACAAAACGATTAATTCCGATGTCTACTGTGAACAGCTGCAGAAATTAAGTGATGCCATCGCACAGAAACGTCCCGAGCTAATCAATCGTAAGGGTGTGATGTTTCACCACAATGCGAGATCACACACAAGTTTGGTCATTCGGCAAAAATTGTTGCAACATGATTGGGATGTGTTACCACATCCACCGTATAGCCTAGACTTTGCATCATCAGACTTCCATCTCTTTCGCTCCTTGCAAAACTCCTTGAATGGTAAAACGTTTGCTTCTGAAGACCTCATTAAACAGCACCTAGACAAGTTTCTCGCAGAGAAGGATGGGAAGTTTTATGAACATGGCATTATGAAGTTGTCCGGGAGATGGCAGAAGGTCATATAATAAAACCAATATATCATTGATTAATGTTCATTACGTATATTAAATAAATACACTTGAAAATCAAATGAAAAAAAACGCAATGACTTTTTAAACAACCCAATATAATATATTAAAAAAAATTCATATTAAAGTTTATTTGTTACTAGCCCGTGCCGCTTACCGCGCTACATGTAATAGAGGAGGAAAAAAGCAAGCGGCACGCGGTCCCTATAGTTATATCTAGTTTCTGTACCGCGTACCGCGCTACATGTAATCGCACCCTCAGATTTTCTTTCCGACTTAACCATTCTAGTAATGTTGCAAGATTTTGGCTCCATGATACGCGGTTATTCAAAACTTCAGCCTCTTTCGCTGCAGTTTTTGCAATTTTCAACACAGCAACCAGACATTTTCGATAATGACAGAATAACAGGTTTTTCTTCTTCCAAATCTCTGTATGGATCGACCTTTTAACAGAATTAGAATAGCACTTCGATGCCATTTTGATCCCAAATATTAATTCAGTGAATTTTCTCATCACGGTACTTTGTTAAGCTAGTGATTTTAAAGCCCTATGTGGTATGCAGTCTAAGTGCATACGGAATGCGCTCTAAGCTTGTGTTTTCTAGTGACAATTACATATTACTAATCGCAGCAGCTATAAATGAGGACGCTGAGTGGCCGGCACTTTTACTTTTTTTTATTTAATACAACACGGAAACAGCTACATTTAGTTCAAAGACAAAAGCTTGAGTAAGCGCTATTGATGTATTCTTCCAGATCTAAAATGCTGATGATCTAAAAGAATATACCTGTAGCGAGTATTCACTCAGCTTGAGTTCGCTGAACGCAGCCATAAGATTTGTTCGCGTCGCATACTCCAATGCTTCAATATGTTCTCATTATAGTTCCTACTCACTTTAATAAGCGCATTTGAATGAGTAGGATCTACGGATGGAGAAAGTAGGAGCATGTTGGAGCATGCCACGCAAACAAACCTATAGAGAATTGGACTACGCGACAAGAGACTGCGCATTATGTATTATGGAATACAGTTTCTGATAGATTGAAATTCTTATTCTCTCTGTTCTCTGTTTTCTATTCCTTTTATTGTGCGCAGCTCCTAAAGGCTTAAATATAATAGGCAACAGGGAATAACAAGTTGTCTAATCAGAGCCCTGTTGCCTGTGCCTATTGTGTTTAAGTCTTAACTCTATCCGAAACGGATCTCAACCATGCACAGCGTACACGTTCTGTTCCAATTGAATCGTGCACAATGCTATATTTTGTGCAAGTATATTTTGTGCACTCCTGTGTACAGTTGCAACACCTTTTTTTCGATGGGTTTCGAAATGCAGCTTACACATCGAGCGATTAGTTCTTATTCATGGATCCACAAATAAGAATCATTTGGTGAGTAGGTTGCATTGTGAAACTTATTAAAAAAAGTGTTGCAACATTTTTGTGACCGGTTGTACGTTTGTGTCAAGATGTGTTAAGCAATTACTAGTTTATATCGTGCACCTGATACGGATACTAACTAGTAACTTTCTATTAAATTATCTTAAATTTTGCGTATTTGTAGATTATATTTAAAGACTGATGTATTAAATTGATATAATATGCATCAAAATGATTAATTAAATACACACATCATGTATAGGTTTATCTAAAAAGAAAGGAGACTCCATGTAATAAAAGTGAGCCGATTTCGAATTAAATTTCGATTTTCAATACCTCGCACCTTTGTGGTTCTGCGCGTAGTGAATGCATCGTAGTTAGATTAGATACGATAGGAAGAAAGAAATCAGGAAAGAAAGTCTTTCTTCCTGAAAGAAATATTTTTATTTCCGATTTCCGAAAAAATTACGAATCTGAATGTTTAAAATAATTTTTGAAGACAAATAGGAAAACAATTGCAATGCCATTCTGAATTGTGTAATGCCCAGTTGCAAAATAGGATACAAGAAAGTAGGAAGAAATATGAGAACGAAATTGAATTCCTTTCATTTCAGCAATCCTGCACATAATTATCCTGCTAATTAAGACAATACAAAGTTAGTACCCGCATCAAGTGCATGATATAAATTAGGCCAATCAGAAGTTGTGCCTGCTTTCACCAAACTCACCCTGTACCCTACTATCGTGGATCTCTAGTGACTGAGCGATTCCTTACTTTTTCCTAATTTGTGAGCTTTTCGGTGATTATAACTTATACTACATTTCGTTATTTTCCAAAATGAAGTTTAAACATTTGTTCTAGAAAGTCAAATGTATGTTTGTGAATTTTTAGAAATTTTTTAAATTATTTTAAATAGGTAAAATGAGGCATCAAATTGAGCATTGTGTTCTAAGGATTAAATTTAGAACATATTGGAAGCAGCATAAGCCTACAATCCCTGTACGACTGAAGCCGAGAAGACAAGGATAGAAATAGAATGCATATAGACAGCTTGCGCATGTTCCAGATTGATACGTAGGGAGGGGAGGTGAAATGTCGCCTTTTTTCACTGCTTTTCTTCACCCCGCAAATCCTCATGCGCATTGGTATGGAGCATATGCATTGCTGACTAGGCGCATTCTATTTCCATCTTTGTCAATCTTCTCGGCTTTCTCCATCCTTGACAATCGTTTCAGCTTCAACTATGCTCCTTTCAGTAGTATATGTTGAGGACTTAAATATCATTGATCTCTATTACATGGCACGCTTAATCGAGTTTAATAACATAGTTACGAAGTTGGCCAATCACAGCTGTTCCCACAGACTTATATAAATAGATTGACTCAATGTGATAGAAAGAGATGATAATTCCGAGATGTCTTTGTTTTAGTTCTCCTATACATATGTATCCTGTCTGTGAGTATCGTGTGAATTTATTCATGTAATTTATGTGTGAACGAGAGAACTCAAATATAGCCTAGTTTCGAGAGTTTAAACCGGGTCAAAATATAAGAACTACAATCGAGCAGTCTCCTGTCGTTCGACTGTAACAGGGGAATGCTCGACTGTAATTGGTTCTTACATTCTTACCGGATCGGTGGAAACTAGGCTTATGTCGCTGTCCAGCGCTGTCTTCATGGAGGTGAAATTAACATGGAGGTGAGCTACCAGAAGTTTGTGGCTTCTTCAGAAGAATGAAATGATTTGTGATTGGCCATAACTGCAGATGTTATTAAACCCGAGAGGTTATTAAGGGTTCTGTGTAAATGTTTAGTGAATAAGCAGATATTGAAGACTTTTTGATTTAGTTTATAAAGAGTAGTTTGATAAGAAACAATAAAACTCTTGCATGGAGGTAGAGCGGACTAAACTGAGTTGAAAAGTTCTCTACCATTTTATTATTTTCAATAGTTAACAGATATCAATTACTAAAAATCATCAAACATCGGTTTTTAATCATTTTTTACTCAAGTACTATCAACTTAAAAAAAAACAGACAAGAGACAAAAATTGTTTATTTTCTTCTTATAGAGCTCTAGAAGAGCTCTAAGAATTTTTTCAGAATTTTTTATCAACTTCTTAATACTGCATTTTCTCATTGCTATTTTTACCAACATGAGAAAATGCGGTACTGAAAAATTCTCAGAATCCTATGAGAAGAAAATAAATAATTTTTGTCACTTGCTGTGTTAAGGTTTTTTTATAAAGGATATTTTCATATTCTATTTGATTCATGAATTTATTTATGTTCTTGGATATGATCTAAGGTGATACTGTGCGTTCACAAATATAAGCGGTCAATGTCTGTACTCTATCATATATTATTTTTTTTTATGGACTTGTTTGCGCGCGCCACGTTTTTTGATGCTTGTCTCGACAAATAGGTTAAGTTCATTTATTAACAAAATATATTTTGTTTTTGCAATCTGAGATAAAAACGGATTCTGAAGTATCTCATGTCTCATTTTTCTCTTTTCCTGTCTCATTTTTCTTCCTTCGTCATTTGGCGGATTGTACAAAATTTTAGTTTAACCTTAACAGGGTATGGGCCCAGACCATGCGGTATAAGTGACGAGGAAAAGCATACAGTGTATGAACTCAGTTTTTTTTCTGATAGAGAAAACAGTTAACTATGAGTGCATCAATAGAACTCAGGCACATAACCAAGTTCGAACAAACTTCCTGGCATGGAAATTCCAGATGAGGGCAATCCTTGTAGCGAACGACATACTGAGCAGTGGAAGGATCTAAAACAAAGCCGGAATACAATATAGAAGAAAGCATGGATTTAGAGAGATGCAAAAGTAATGTTTATCCTTTTATCATCGATGGAAACGACGCAACTTGACTACTTAATCACGAATCATCGGCAGAAATGCGGCGAAAATTGCGTTCAATTCATGAATAGCAAAGTGAACAAGCTATTACTTATGATAAAATTTCACGAGTACAAGATGGCTGCAGGCGATTCAATTACGCAACATATCGCGAGAGAATAGAAAATATGGTGCATCAATTAAGAGAGGAGAGGCACTCTCCGACGTTACGATAATGGTAGCCTGCCATCGAGATTCAATGCACTGGTCACAGCATGGGATAGTGTGGACTTTCAGAAGCAAACACAAATACAAGAATTAACATCACTTATTAAAGAAGAGATGACAACAACTGAAGAATCAACAAGTGCACTGGCAGTTATAAATAAGAGTCACAAAACATGTCGATTCTTCAAGTAAGTCCCTTCAGGATAATCGGTATTCTTTAGAATGTTTTTCTGCCATAAAAAGGGGCCAGAAATTGTAGAAAAAAAAAGAGATTTGAAAAAAAAGCAATCTCAAAAGACAAAAAGATGAACATACAGCGAATGTCAATGCTTTTATTGCAACGCGTAATTCATTTACGAACATGTCTAATCTGAGCGAGAGATCTATGCATGATATTCGGATAGCAGAGTATCCAAGCATATGACAGAAGGAATATTTTTCAAAATTTAGTTGAAACCAGTAACGAATATGTATCTCTCAATGACGGTGCGAAATAAAAGGCCATGGGACCATATTCATCAAAATGAATTTGAACATAGCATCACTGGAAGGACAAAACTGGAAGACGTTCTATACATGCCTCCGCTTAATAAAAATTTATTTTCAGTGGAAGCATATTTAAAAAGAGGTTATATTGTCATTTTTGAATGTGACGTTGTGAAAATAAGTCTAAACGTTCTCAAGATTGGGACAAGAAAAGACAACAATCTATTCCAGACTTTTTACACCGTTCTAAAGAATGAACATTGCGCTGCCATTGTTTCTGATCTGCAATTTTTGCATTGTAGCATGAGCGTCTCGGATGTGTCAACTGCAAGACTTTACATGAGATGAACAAGCAAGGTTTATTGGAACTGGGCAAAGTCCCTGAAAATTCCGATTTCATTTGCGAAGCCTATCAATATGGCAAGCAATACAGACTTCCGTTCAAGAAGAGCACCTAGGGATATGCAACCTGGTGAGCTCATTCATTCAGATGTGGACGAACCAATATCAACAATCGATTGAAGGATTTTCCAAAGATTCCAGATTTTATGTCAGCTGGATAGACGATGTCTCAGGTTTTAGATATATTGATTTTATAAGACATAAATCAGATGTTTTCGAAAAATTCCAGGAGTTCCATGCCATGATTAAAAATAAATTCGGTTGATCGATCAAGATTCTACGGATAGATAAAGAATATATCAACAACAATATGTCACACTATCTCACCAAACATAGAATTCAAGTGGAGACAACGGCACATATCGCAGCAGAATGGAAGATCAGAGAGAGACAACAGGACTGGAATCTGGACCAGATTCATGTTACATGCAAAGAATCTTTCTGCTTATCTTCTCGCTTATGGGCAGAAGCTATGAACACTGCTGTGTATATCTTGAACCGGACGCCGACTTCTCTCTCTACAAAAAGTACGTATGAAATCTGAATGGATAAAAGACCGGATCGAGCACATACAAGGATCTGAAGCCTTCACTCATGTCCCTAAAGAACAAAGAGGCAAATGGGATAAGAAATCGAAGAAGCTAATATTCATTGGTTATCAACGAGAGTTATCAAACTACTGCATGTATCTGCATACAGGAAAGATAATCGTTTCACGTGATGTTAAATTCGATGAATCTCAAGACAAAAAGATCACATTGACTAGTGACAATATTACACTTCCATTAGGCAATGACTCGTTTCCAAATGATCCAAGAGCGAATGAGAGTCTTCTAACTAACAGAACAATTGGAAAGAGACAGCAACAACGAGAATTTTGAATACAGAAGAAGAAATTCAACAAGAAGATAAGACACAATTCGTGTTCTAAGAAACAGGCGAAATTAAAAAATCCGATAAATATCAAACTAATTTGATAGAACTGAAAAAACCAAGTACTTTCCAGGAAGCGATCTCTGGAACGAAAGCTGAAAAGTAGATCAGAGCAATCCAAGAAGAATTAAACGCACATGACAAAAACAAAACTTAAAGGCTAACATTTTTACCGAAAAGCAAATCAACAATACCATAGGTTGCAAATGAGTGTTCAAGATCAAAGAAACATCACCAGAGAACAACCTGCGCTATAAGGGATTCTTTTTTTTCGCGCATCGATTATGCGCGAAAGGATTCACGCAGAAACCTGGTGTCGATTATCAGGAATTCTCCTCACCGGTAGTTCGGTACGAACCTTTCTAGTCAGAAATCTGGCGGCAGAACGAAATCTGGAGGTAAAACAATTTGACGTGAAGATAGCGTTTCTGCACGGTGATCTTCACGAGGAAATTTATGATCTTCATTCGCTGGAAATCATGATTACATCAGAAGCCTTATATGTGGATGACGGTTTGCTGGCGGAATCAAGGAAGGCGCTCGATGAGGTCCTTGATGTTCTGAAAGATTCTTTTGAAATTACTGAAGGCAGCACAGAATCTTTTGCTGGGATACAGATACAGAACGTGATCGTAAAAAGAAACAATCTTTGTTTATCAATGATGCTATATCAAGCGCATTTTTGATTCGGCATAATTCTTCATTTTGATTGACGCAAGATTTGTACATACGCAGTGATGCCAGATATGCCCCGCACTCGCGCATGCGCGTTTCCAGCTTAACGGGCAGTGCTGTAGTCGGTTAGATTAGGTTAGGTTAGGTTAGGTTAAATTAACGCTGTAATGTCATGTGGACCGCGAAGTTTGTGCGCTAAATCGAACCGGACAACAGGAGGAATCCTAAGAGGAAAATTATTTTAGGTAAAGTATTTTAGGTTAAAATGAATCGCAATGGAATCAGAAAAAAGGCTCACAAAAAAGATATGTATCCGAAAATTTAAAAGATCTTGGTTAGACGAAAATCTCTTTAAAGGTTGGTTGGCAGAAAATGACAACAAAGCTTGGTATACAATTTGTAATATTTCGCTTGCTGCCGACATAATTTATCAAGACATATCGAATCAGCTTCTCATAGAGATAATGTAAATAATGTTAATGTAGAAAGCGATACCTCATTTGAAGAAACTTTCACATTCTGACGAGGTAAAATGAGTTGAAATTAAATTATCAGCTTTTTTCACCGAACATATATCGTTTATAATATCGTTTTTTGTACAATAGATTATCTGATACCGTTGTTGAAAAATATGTGTGTACGTCCCAAAGCTATACAAGATGTCACGGACTAAATGCGAACAAATAGTAAAAAATATTATTGTGCAACGAGAAGTAGAAAAAATTGTCTAAAATTTACAAACATCTAAATTTTCAGTTTTAATAGACGAGAGAACCGATATAAGTGACAAAACTTGTGTATTCTCGTAAAATACGTTTCACCAGTAAATAAAAGAGTTGTAATTCAATTAGCGTTGTTCAAATCTCACAAATTTCCTCTCGATGCTACAAATTGTTCCGCGGATAATTTATATAAACTTTTTAAAAAATACTTATTATTAGAGTTATTATTAAATTCCCTTATAAAATCTTGTTGGAATAGCAAGTGACAATCCGTCATGATTAGAAATAAAAATTCTTTTTTGACACATTTAAAAGTAGATGTTCCGCAAGTAATACAATTAAATTTGCTATTCCACCGCGCTAATAAAGCTAGTGAAAAATTACCGCGATCTTGCGAAAGTTTAATTAGAGACATTACTACATATGTGTCCGGCAGTGCAAAACGAAACACAATTTTACGCGAGTTTCAAGATTTTTTTGAAGTAGAGCAAAATAAAATGTTGAAATTAGCGAAAAATAGATGATTCGTTTTACATCAATGCGTTATCAGACTTTTGGATAATTGGGAACCTTTAAAACATTATCTCATATTAGCTGTATCAGAGGATAAATTAGAATCAGCAGAAATTATTTTTAAATCAATTACATAATAATGATAATAAAGCTTAGCTTTTGTTTTTAAAATATTAAGTTTTTTCAATTCCTTTAATGCACTTTTTCAATCATGTAACATTTTAATTCATAAACTATTTAGCAACAGTCGACAATTAATAGCAGATATTGCAGACAATTTTATGACTTTTGAAGTTATAAGAACAAATTTCTCTTTTAGACTCAGATTCTGACGAACAATTAAAAGCTTTACATGACATTAGGACTGGAATGTGAAACATTTTTATTAAAGGAGCCTTAGAAACGCACAATAGAAATTCGAAATTTAGAATTTTATAAAATGACAGTTCGCGAGTAATTAAACATTTGTTTTACAATGACACATTTTTCGAATTTGAATTTTTTGCCCCTAAAGTTGCTTTTTCTTCTAAGGCTAGAGCCACTTTCAAAGATCTTAGTGTCGTTGCTACGCGCATAGGTAATATTGGTATAACGCAATTAGTTTACGAATAGCGAGTGTTACAGAAAAAAAAAAAAGAAAGTTTAACATCTTTAAATATTTAAGAAATGTGGGCTAAAATATTAGAATGCGAAAATAGTAATAAATCTTTTCCAAATTTAGAAAAATTAGTAGAAGCAGTTCTTTCTCTCCCACATTCAAATGCCGAAGCAGAACGAATATTTTCCTTTGTAGTAGATGTAAAAAATAAAAAAAGAAATAAATTGGGAAATGATACACTTTCGGCCATTTGCGTAACAAGATCATTCTTTCAAGCAGATAATATTAATTGTGTAAATTCTGAGATTAATTCGCGGCATTTAGAATTGCATAATTCTACGAATTTATATACAACGCGTCAAAATGACACTAATGATCATTAATATATATTAATGCATTCTATATTAAGGCTTCTGTTTAGTAAATAATATTACTTTATTAATTATTTATTAAAATTTTTATTTTTAGATTCAATATAAAGCAATCGTCCTAGCTAAGTTTTATTTTTTATTAATAAATTAAAACTTATTTAATCATATTAGTCATCGAGACAGCTTTAATTTGTTAATAAATAATTAATAATATTGATTTTATTTTATATAAATTTATATATAGATTTCCGATTAATAGA
>NW_017259560.1:323856-330224 GCF_001594045.1 Atta colombica
ATTATATAATAATTATGTTTGATGAATACTGATAAGGTTTTTGGCAGGTTTCCCTTACTCTTGCAAGGACCTTGATATTCATAGTTTCCTGCCGAATTATTTTTTTACTTAGAAGAAATGTAAAAAAAAGAAATGTTAAATCTGTAAAATTATTTCATCGTCTATCCTCGTCATAATTTATCCACATAATTACTGCATGCTAAGAGGTATGTCTAATTTTTATATATAGTTTTTTATATAGTTTTATTTTTTTTTGAGGCGACTAACGACGTCATTCGTTTCACGAATGGATTAGATACTCTACTGGCGCTTTAGACTACGCGCATGCGCGAGTGTGGCATATCTGGCATCATTGTACACACGTCAGCAGATCTACATTCTATTGTATCACTGATTGGAATATGTGACGTCAATAATGTAGAATTTCTTTATCGCGAAGTGATTGGATCCCTTATTTTTCTTACGCAATTAACACGTCAGATTTAGCATTTATTGTTAACTTTCTTAGCAGATTTTTATCCAAGATTTTTATCTTCAGAAGAACATTGAGATGCTAAAAAGAATTTTTCGTTATCTGCGTGAAATGAAACTTGGAATCAAATATTGAAAGAGGAGTGATGAGGTGACACTGACAGGCTATTCAGATGCGGATTGCGCGGGAAACACAAAAACTAGACGATCCACGATTGGTTATATTCTTATGGTCTTAAGAGAAACTGTCATGAACATCGCAACGCCAAAGTATAGTTTTTTTAAGTACGACCGAAGCGGAATATATTGCAGCGAGTACAGCTAGTAGAAAGCTAATGTGTTGCGACGTCTGTTGTGTGATATCGATTGTCGAGGTGATCAATCATCAATTTTGTTCATTGAAAGCCAAAGTGCAATTAAATTAATTAAGAACCCAGAGTTTCAAAAGAACGAAGCACATTGACATTCAATATCATTTTATACGAGAAAGATTTTTTGTGGAGATTTAATCATAAAATTTGTTAGCACGAACGAGCAATGTGCAAAAAATTGAATGTCTTGTTAAAAAGGATAGGTTTGTCTGTTGAATCAACAACACACGTCAAAGTTATTTGAAATAGAATACAATAGTGGGAGTATTAAGTATTTTTTGTTTTGGAAAGGATATTTTCATGTTCTATTTGATTCGTTTATTTATGTTCTTGTAAATCTGACCTAAGGTGATACTGTGCATTCACAAATACAAGATTAATGTCTGCACTCTATCATATATTTTTTTTTATAGTATTGTTTGCGTGCTCCACGTTTTTTGATGCGTTTCTGTCGACAAATTGGTTAAGTTCGTTTATGTATTTTGTTTTGCAATTTGAGATAAAAACGGATTCTGAAGTATCTCGTGTTCCTGTCTTATTTTTCTTTCTTCGTCATTTGGCGGATCATACAAAATTTTAGTTTAACCTTAACATGCTGTTTTTCTATAAAGTTGATAGTATTTCTACTGAAAAAATTTCGCTGAAATTATTTTACGTTTTGGAAAATTTTAGCGAAATTGCTGAAAATTTGTTGAAATTTCACTGAAAGTGAATTTTTCAGCTAACATTGAAAAATCGCTGAAATTTTTCTGAAAATGAAGTGAAATTTTTACTGAAACTTTGAAATTTTGTTGAAATTTTGCTGAAAATGAATTTTTCAAACTAAAAATTGCTAAAATTAAACTTAAATTTTTCTAAAATGTTAAAATTTTGTTGAAAAATATTCCAAAATGTGGAATAATTTCAGCAATTTTTCCACCAGGGACTTGAGTAAAAAATGATTGAAGATCAATATTCGGCGATTTATAATAATTGATGATATTAATATCTTGTTAACTATTGCGAAAATTATGAAATGGTACAGGACTTTTCAATTCAGTTTAGTCCGCTCTATCCCTAGTCATTTATCAAACACCCTATATAGTTCTCTCTATCTGCACACAAAAATTCTTTCATATATTGGGACTCCTAGTATATTATAATATATACATATACAGGATATCCCATTTTAAATAATGCATTAAGATTTTTCGAAAACTATGATAAATATGAAAAAATGTTTCAAACAAAAGCTATGTAGTTCGGAGAGGGACAAAAGAAGGTACTATTGATTTGACCTTGAGTGGCGTCACCAAAGTTAAGTCAAGATACATTTTTTAAATGGGACACCCTATTTTTGATGATAGAATCTAATAGTTGGTGTTAAGAGCTTTTCAAAACACTGTAATAAAGTTATCTTTTATTACGTATTAGGTGTACAACTTTGCTTTCGCCGTTTTCCTATAGATGGCTTTAGCGATAAGTGATGGTCGAAATAAATAGATCATAGATGTCATACAATAAACTTGGGCATCTGTCAACATAACCCCATAGAAACAGTCGATTTGTGTCTGCATCATAAAGTTATTCTCGATTGAAAATGTCAGTTTACGAGCCAAATTCTCATCATTTGCGGGAGGTTTTAATTTTTTGCTTCAATATGAAGAAATCTGCGGCTCATCGAATGCTCTCAAATACTGATGGTGAGGCCGCTATTAGTGAAAGAACGTGTCGTGAGTAGTTTCAACGCTTCAAGAACGGTGATTTTGACGTCCAAGGTCATGCTCTGTATTTGGTGGGACCAGCTCGGCGTAGTGTATTATGAACTGTTAAAACCGACTGAAACAATCACAGGTGATCGGTATCGAACGCAATTGAGCCGAGCATTGAAAGACAAACGGTCGCAGTACAACGAGAGACACGATAAAGTGATTTTGCAATATGACAATGCTCGACCCCATGTTGCGAAAGTGGTCAAAACATACTTGGAAACGTTGAAATGGGAAGTCCTACTCCACTCGCCGTATTCTCCAGACGTTGCTCCCTCTGACTATCACTTGTTTCGATCAATGGCACACGGCCTGGCTGATCAGCACTTCCGGTCTTATGAAGAAGTAAAAAATTGGATCGATTCGTGGATAGTCTCAAAAGATGACCAGTTTTTTCGATCGCGGGATTCGTACGCTATCTGAAAGATGAGAGAAAGTAGTGGCCAGCGATGGACAATACTTTGAATCATAAATGTATAACCAATTTTTTACAATAAAACCTCGAATTTCGGAAAAAAAACGGCGGAAGCAAAGTTGTACACCTAATACTTTTCGAATTACAAGGCTTGAAAGTTACAGTACTGTTGGCATTAGTATTATGCAAGATGTCCAGCTAAAACCTCTTGAATATTGTTCGGGATCATGTCCTGAATGACATTTGTCAAGATCAAAATCAATGAAGATTGTATCTTTTATTTTAATTTTTATATAAAAATGAATTTTTAGTACAAAATGAAAATAAGAGGAATACTCTCCAATGGTCTTGCCTAATGCCGGCAATGCTGTAACAAGCTTTATAACTCGAAAAGTATTTAATGAAAATGAACTTAATTATAGTTTTTTGGAAAACTCTCTAGAATAAGTTACAAGAATGTATAATGAAAAATGGGGGAATTCCATTAAAAAAATTTAAAGTGATCTTGCCCTCACCGTGACAACAGCACCAAAGGTATCATCAAACCAATGGTATCATGTTATGTTCTCCTCAAAGTCCCAAAACTTTTGTCCGATATATTTTTCCCTAAAGACTAAAATGCACTGTTCAAGAGATATTTGAGGAGATCAATTAAAATAGGACAATCTGTATATACAAGGTGTCCGATTATGACTGCATAATCTCCTGTGAGTAGGTAGAGAAAATTAAACTGAGTTGAAAAGTTCTTTATTATTTTACAATTTCCGCAATAGTTAACGAGATATTAATTTCTAAACATTCCCAAATAAGCGAATAAAATCGACGTATAAAATAACTTTAAGATATTTTCTGAAATTCTTTATGAAATATCTTAAAGATATTTCTTTAAAAGCTCTCAAAGTTGTCTTCTACGTCGATTTTAGATATTTTGCTCATTGAGTAACTAAAAAAAAATTACGAAAACTGCAAAATAATAGAGGACTTCTCGATTCTACCTGCTAACGAAGGATTATATAGTCATTATTGGACACCCTGTATATGTATTTATATTATATTGTATTATATTTTGAGAGAAGAGACATTACATGTCTTGCACGATTTTCTCTCTGTAATTCATCGTTCACACAAATATATTTTTAAGATGCGATTTACATATATATGAACATTGTATAATATCATTACTACTTCAAAAATACAAAGCGAACATTGATTTTATGCTAGCCGAATACGACATGTATTTTTTTTGTTGGATGGCACAAAAAATTGGAAATATCGTTAACAACTAATGTTCACACTTCCCATTCAGCTGTTTTACGTCAATCGGTTGCATTCGGATTTGTATAAGAGAATCCGCGGAAAACGCCTTGATCCATCGAAGTCAAAATCTGCTCAGGCACTGGCGTAAGTCTCGGACGTTCAGTCGTGAACGCTGTATCAAAGTATTTCGTATCCAAAGTATGATCAAGTGCGGGCTTAAACGGTGGTTCTAATTGCCTTCTTTCTAATCGATCCCAAGGCAAATGCTATGAAATCAAAATGTTATTTAACTGCTAAACTATACATGATATATTACTGCCTATATTATTTAACTATATTATTTAAAGAATTATACCTGAAAAAAAGCATGCACAGCAATTTCGTGAGCAGGTAGCCTCTTTCCAGAATCTTTCTCTAATAAATAGATGAGTATTTCGGTAGCTTCTTGACTTAAATATCGAGGTATAAACGGCCGTTCGTTACAAATGCTCCAAAACAACTCGTCCTCATCGCATCCAGAAAACGGCGATTGACCAGTGAGCATTTCATACAATAGAACACCGTACGACCACCAATCCACAGCTTGATTATACTTAAGCCCTTTTATTATCTAAAAAAAATGAATCATTACATAATTTTATCATTAAATAATTAATGATATTTTAATGAAAACATAGAGCGAAATAAAAATAAATTTAAAGAGAATTATGATGTACCTCTGGCGCCATGTAATCTGGCGTACCACAGAACGTATCGGCCGTTCTATCTAAGAAGATCTGAAGTTTACACATGCCAAAGTCCGCGATTCTAATATGACCCTCGAAATCGAGTAGCACATTGTCAAGTTTGAGATCCCGGTAAACAATACCCTTCTTATGTAGAAAATTCAATCCAGACCAGATTTCGGCAGCATAAAAACGCGCACGCACCTCAGAAAATCGGCCAGACTTCTGTATGTGGAACATTAGATCACCCCCATTGAGATATTCCATAACAAAAAAGAGATGCGAATCAGTCTGGAAAGTGCAAAATAGGTGACAAAGATACGGATGTCTAGTTGCCAGCGTGAGGACCTTCCTTTCAATTAATGTGCATTCAACATCGTCATCCTCGAGAACCACATCTTTCTTTAAACATTTAACTGCGTACACACAATCCGTGCCACGTAATTCCGCCAGCAATACTTTACCGAAGCTGCCTTTACCCAAGACCTACGAAATAGAATTAGAATCGTTATAGCATTCCACTTTATTTTATTGTATAAATCTTTAACAGAAATATAATTAAAAAGATATCTTGACATTCTATTAAGAAAGATGATAGAGTTGCGAAATTATGAGGTAAAATTATTTATCAAATGACTATAAAAATTATCTTTTATATATCTCTTTTCTTACCATTAAATCAACATAGCAAATTTTTTTTTCTCATATAATTAGCTATAATTTAATTTATATATTTTTTCGAATACTTTTTCTATTTTAATAATAAAAAAAATTAATTTTTTATTATTTTGATTGCTATAACATTTGATAACATTATGATTTTTTAAAAACTTAAATTTATTAAATCAGAGACAGATCCTTTTTAGAGTTCTAATTTTTAAAAATTATTAAATCAATTCATTATATTTCTTATTAAAAAAACATATGTAATATTAAAAAAGATATGATTTTATAAAAGAGCCTTTTAACAATTTTGATGTTATTTGGTATTACAATCTCATATTTCGTTTGATTCATTTTATTTTTTTTTATGTTTTTCAGAAACTAAAAGTAGAAAATTTTATCTTATTATACCAGAATAATATCAATGAGTGCATTCAGAGCTCCTATTCTTGAAAAGAAATGTATACGAGAAATTAAAGAAATACTATTGGGTTGGAAAGTTCGTGCCGACTAACCTATTAAACTAAAATTTAAATCTTCTGCGTTTCAATTTTCTTTCAACATCGGCACGAACTTTCCAGACAACCTAATATAATATACATTTATACGTATTCCAAAACAACAATCTCATTGGAATTCAGGCTTCATTAAATTCATGATTTTTTTATTACATAAATGCTCAATAAATAAATATAAATATTTGTAAAGCCATAATATC
>NW_017259560.1:330324-336478 GCF_001594045.1 Atta colombica
AACTTTGATTATACTGAAATCACAATTTTAAGGCTCTTGACTAGTCGCGGTGGCCATGTTGGAATCGTGATGGCAGAAGTGAGGAATGACACGTTAATTTATGTTACATGCCATTTTTAAATAAAGACAATTTGGATGAAATGAAATGACGAAATTACTTTAAAACAGTTGTAAAAATCGATGAAACTATCCTCTTCTCTCTTGATAGTCAGTAAATGGTCAAAAGGCACGTAAAGTGAGCCTATATTTGGGCAGAAACACAATCCGATAGCTGTTGAAACGAGTAAAATATATGCTTTTACATAAAATATAAAATTCCTAAAACTCCTCTTTTACATAAAATATAAAATACATAATATAAAAAATAAATATAACTTTAGTTTTCATCGATAATTATGACTTCGATAAGTACGAAACAAATCACATTTTCATAATTAAGAAAATAATAATGAAATGGCATGCAACATAAATTTCATCAAAACATCACTTTTCCACACCTATAAGTTCGGTCATTTATCGTGGTGCGACGCTATCACATAACAAGCACGAGCCTATGTCTATGCTCGTTTGCGACCGAGAGTGAACGAGACAGCAAGCTCCTTCTCATATTAATCGTTTGTTTTAAGCGATCAAAAGTGCCATCTCAATCGCTTAATAGTCCTAGGCATTAATAAGGGGACATTTTAAATAACATATAAGTTTTAATAAATTGTAGTAATAGTGTATCCCTCCCATTAATTCAAAATAGTATAAATTATGTTAAAACGCAACAGTTTACGAGATATTTAATTGTTTACGATTTTTTATGCGCGTTATATTATAGTATACCCCTCCTACAAACTCCTAATACTCGAATAGCAAGAATAGTTCAGTAGAAGTACAAATTTATCGGAAAAAAATTATAAACTATTTTTTTTTCACAAAAGTCTCGAAAGGCCATCAGAAAAGAAATGCATATGTTTGAGAATCGAGACTTGTGAAGAAAATATGCGAAAAAAAATCGAAGTTGCAAAAAGCACATTTTCTGCTTATAAAACGAAAAATATTGATTGTATAGAAAAAAATTCAGTAAAAAATGTAGATATTCGAAATAACTACAAAATGAGACGTGGAACGTCTCATCTTAAAATCGATCTATTAGTTCAGTAGAAAAAAAATAAAAAACACCGAAAAAGATCTTTTTTTCACTCGCTCTGTTTATTGAGATTTAAACGCAAAGTTTTGAAATTCTCGTAAATGTAGCCTTGTAATGACGAACAAATCGAGCCTAAACAAGCCTGAAATGTTCATTAGTTTTTGCAAAAAGTCATTTGTTTACTAAAAACCTGCAGAAAACTTTGGGCAGTCGCACAGCAATTTACAGGGGTGATTTTTCTTCTTCAAGAGTTGCATTATCACATACACTACTTAATAATAAAACGATTTTTTGCAGTTAAACTATTATCAAACGACTTTAAAAAGTGGTTTTAAAAAGTGAAATATCTTTTTCCGTATAAAAAAATGGAAATAATTCCATTAATATGCATTATATTAAATAGCCATGTGAAGCATTCGATATTTGATAATATTTTTTTATGAATTTAAAAAAAAAGATTACTCTCCGATTATTAGGAGCCGAGATATTGTGACATTTTTTTTTCAAAAAATCATTGGTTCTAATTTTCAAAAAAATCACTGGTTTTAAGAGTTCTGATTTGTCACTAATTTGTCAAAGAAGAACTGAATTTGCTGTTGAAAAATTCTCGAATTTTTGCTGCCGAAAAAATTTGTTTAAAACCATTGGAAAGTTGAACACGAGACAATGCGCTGGACGGAGTGAGGGAAGCTGGCACGAAATCAAGTGAGGATGGTTGGGTCCTCTGTGATTCGCGCGTATTTGATTTCATAAAATCTGCTAAATTTACATTTTCTCAGTAATAAATTTACGTGGAAATGATTTTTTTTATCTGGGACTGATTTTTTTTTATCTGGGGCTCGATGAGATATAAACAAATAATTTAACTAAATGTTTTGCAAAGTAATTGTAATCATGAAATTTTTAGTTTTTTGTTTCTTGAATTTTTATTTTTTTGGTTTATTACTAAAAAATTTTTTTGGTTTATTACTAAAAAAACGTTTGAGTATGGAGTGCATGTCTGATTAACAAATTTAACTCACATTATATATATACTATGTTATAGCTATGTTTCTTTATTTAATATGTAAAAAGTGTCCAATTGGACACTTTTATGACAATTAAATATACGGAATTATCAGTACAAAATTGTTTTTGTGAATGTAATTGCAGATGCAAATATGACATATATGTAAACAAATAATAAATAATTTGCTGTTAATGTAAATGTTAGTGTAACTGTTCAATATAGTTGCAAAATATATTTTTCATGTAACACTAACTTACTTTTATATTTGCGAAAGTTAGTGTTATATCTTTAACAATTACACTAATAAATTACTTATTATTTGTTTACATATGCCATATTTGCATCTGCAATTAAATTCACAAAAACAATTTTGTACTGATAATTTCATACATTTAATTGTCCAATTGGACTTTTTACAACATTTTAAGTAACTAATGTGACTTAAATTTGTTAATCAGGCGTTCCATCACTCAAACGTGATTTTTTTTAATAATAAATCGAAAAAATAAAAATTCAAGAAACATTTTTTAAAATAAAAATTTCATGGTTACAATTCGAGATTTTTTAAATAGCAAATTCAATTCTTCCTTAACAAATTGATGCCAGACGGAAGTCTTAATCTTAAAAATTAGAGCCACAGTAATTTTTTGAAAAAAAAATTGTTATCTCGACTCCTAATAATTGGAGAGTAATCTTTTTTTTAAATTCGTAGAAAAATGTCAGATTTCAAATGCTTCATACTGTTATTTGATATGATGCATATTAATGAAATTATTTCATTTTTTTATATGAAAAAAGATACCCACTTTTTAAAATCGTTTTATAATAGTTTAACTGCAAAAAATTATTTTGTTATTAAGTGTACGTGATAGTGCAACTCTTGAAGAAGAAGAATCATCCCTAAATTGCTGTGCGACTGCTCAAAAATGAAGAAATTAAGTTTTTTCGCAGACAGGTTTTTAGTGAACATGGCTTTTTGCAAAAAATAATGAACATTTCAGACTTCAGGCTAGATTTGTTCATCATTACGAGAGCTACATTTTACGAGAATTTCAAAGCTTTGCGTTTAAATCTTAATGAACAGAGAGCGAGTGAAAAAAAGGCCTTTTTCGGTATTTTTAATTTTTTTTCTATTGAACTAATAGATCGATTTTAATGTTCCATGTCTCATTTTATAAGTATTTCGAATACCTACATTTTTTATATCGAATTTTTTTCTATACAATCAATATCTTTTATAAGCGAAAAACGTGCTTTTTGTAACTCGATTTTTTTTCACATATTTTCTTCACAAGATGAGTCTCAAACATATGCACTTCTTTTCTGATGGTCTTTCGAGACTTTTGTGAAAAGAAATGGTTTATAATTTTTTTCCGGTAAAATTATACTTCTACTGAACTATATATTCTTGCTACTCGAGTTGAAGAAGGGATATACTATAGGCTGTCTTCGGAAACATCACTCGTTGGTGTGTTTCGATGACTTCATAATCTGGATAAGTAGTGAGGGTATTGTGCCTTTGGGTGGTGAATACTCCCGAACGATTTCCGTGTAGCATGTGTGTCTCAAATTCCACCTCACGTTTAATCCTAATCTCGAGCTAAACAATTCATTGGTGAAGAAAGGCGGTGGAATGATTGTAAAGAGGTACGACAGCAGTATGATTGTAAAAAGAAAGGAATATAAGTCATTTCTTCCAAATTTCGAAGTTTGATTGATCGATTCCCTTATGCACTATGCATTATGCGTTATGCAAGTTTGTGCCGTAACACAACCGGCTCACACTGACTCCTTTTGCTTTTCACAAGGATGGCATTCGATGTGACTCTCTCGATTCTGCACAACGACATTAACGACTACCGTTAAAAGTTACAGAATCGGCCCTTTTAATGATTTCAATATTAACAAGGATATATGACTCCCATAAGCATGTTGATCTTTAAGCCTGGATCTACAATAAATGTTTTAAGTTTTAAATCCTAAAAAATTGACCAATTACAATCAAATGTGAGAATAATTAATTATGATTTGTCCATTTCTTATGTTTTTTTTACTTAGGCTTTTTTACTTAGGTACGTTCCAAAACTTCCTTTCCAAGGAAGATTTTACTCTATATGCTACAGTATACGTTATATGTACTATATATTTTGAGTAAAATTTTCCTCAGAGAAGAAATTTTGAAACGTAGCCTTAAAGCTTAAAAATTTTTGTCCGGAATTAATAGTATCTCGTCGGTGCGAAAAGAAATGTACAAAAAGCTAGAGAAATACTGTAGTGAGAAATACTATAGTATTCTTTTCAAGAATAGGGACCCTGAATATATTCAATGGGTGCAGAAGCACGACTACTCACTGAACGCTCAGTGAGCTCTTGCATCTGATTGGCATATTCCAGATCTCATTTAGATCTAAAAATATACCAAAAATAGACCAAACGGATACAAAAGCTTACTGAGCGCTCAGTGAGCAGTCGTGGTTCTGGATGCATGTAATATATCAATACGCTAGGTAGAGAAGAGGATCGATTCTCTATCTTGAAATGAGGTAAAAATTATAAAAGTGAGCGAATTTACTAGAATACTGATTAATTCATTGTTGATCAACACTTAGTAAATTTCGCTTTTGTAATTTTCATCTTGTTTGAAGATACAGAATCGACCAATCAAACAACCAAGATTTGGTGCTTTCCAATTACAATATCTTTAGACACTTTCGTGCACACAAGTTGCATTCCAATTGTCCATTATCGTCGACACAACACTACACATTAGGATATCGATTATGTATCTTTCTCTAAGGCGAAAACGTAAAAAGTGAAAATTTTTTGTATGATGTGTGTACATGCATATATACATAAAATTTGTCACTTTTCATGTTTTCGCTTTAGAGAAAAAGTTACATGATTGGGGCTCTGTTCTTGAAAAATATCGCATATTATAGTGTATATCCTTAGTTTTAGTGTATTACCCTAGTATACTTTTCAAGAATAGGGGCCCTGTATTCAGTCGAGGACTGTGTTGTGACAATTACATGTTGCTAACTGCGACGGCTATAAATGACCACTGACAAGATAGCAGACAAATTGAAGATTTTTTATTTATTTATATCTATATATGGGAATCGTTTGGGGAAATTTGAAAAAAGCATTTAAACATTTGGGAAATAGTATTTTTTTTGTAATTAACAAATTTTATTATGCGTCAAGTTAGAAGATAACGATTTCATTTAATGTGTTTTATGAATGGAATGGATTAGAAATCATTTGGGGAAGATGTCTTCATTATTATTTTCATTTAGGAAAAGTCATTATTTAGTAATTCAATATAGATTTACATATTACAAAAGCCCGGATGTAATATAGTATGGATGTAGTATAGTAGATGTAGTACAAGTGAATATAGTAAATCTAAAATCGTCAAAAATTAACCAATTAAACCTGGATCTAATTATGCGTAGTAAGAAATTTGTGTAGTAAGAAATCAATTTAATCATAAACTTAATTATTCGACTAATTTTCTTCACTTTCAACTATAATTGGTCAATTCCTTATGGCTTAAGGCTTTCTACATTTATTGTACCATCCGAGTGAAGTTTGAGAACGCAATCTAACATTGTATCGGATTAATTGGATTAAATCGAAGTAATAAACATAAAAATTTTGATTCTTTGAACATAAAAATATACAATGAAGAAGAAAATTTGTTAGTACGTATTATTTTCTTAATTTGTAAATATTATTATTATTTAAATACAACTTCAAGAAGAAAAATTTTAATATTTATTCTTTATTTTTGTTATTTTTCAGTAAAGACGAGTATTTCTTCTAGACGTGAAAGCAATTTGCGTTTATAAAATATACGTTTATTCATTTAATGATTATTATACACGTATGCATCTATATATATGTTTCTGTAATTTCTAAGATCATATACTCTGCGATATAATTGAGTTTGTTTTTAAATAATGTTATCTGTAAATAATGAAATTATTAATATATATATATATATATAT
>NW_017259560.1:336578-337122 GCF_001594045.1 Atta colombica
ATTAGTCGAATATAATTAAATTTATGATTAGGTTGATTTTTTATTACACATAATTTCTTATTATGCATAATTAAATCCGGGCTTAATTGGTTAATTTTTGATCATTTTAGTATATTCATTGTACTACACCCGGGCTTTCGTTTTCGTAATGTGTAAATCTATTGAATTACTAAATATATTTTTTCCAAATGAAAATAATAATGAAGATGTCTTCCTCAAATAATTTCTAATCGATTCCATTCATAAAACACATTAAATAAAATTGCTGTCTGCTAACTTGACGCATGATAAAATTTGTTAATTACAAGAAAAATACTATTTCTTAAATGTTTAAATGCTTTTCCCAAATTTCCCCAAATTATATAGACATAAATAAATAAAAAATATTCAATTTGTGTGCTATCTTGTCAGCGGTCTATAAATGAGGTTGGAAGATGTTGAATGGCTGGCACTTTTACTTTTTAATATAGGCGAAAAAAGCTATATTTAATCTAATTATCCGAAACGGATCTCAACCGTGCACAGCGTATATATATATATATAT
>NW_017259560.1:337139-343563 GCF_001594045.1 Atta colombica
TATATATATACATTCTGTTCTAAGTGAATCGTGCATAATATTATACTTTGTGCATTCCTATATACATTTGTGTTAAGACGTGTTAAGCAATTGGAAATATCCATTATTTCGAAAAGTAACCTGGAAAAAAGAATTAGATCTTACCGGATCAAATTATTGCCTAGTGACTCAATTTATATTGTGGATCGTATTAATTTATATTGTGCTTAATACGAGTTAATTAGTAATTTTCTAATTTTATTATCTTAATTTCGGCGATACGTATAAATATATACATGATATGTATTTAAGTAATCATTTTGATGCATATTTGTACCAATTTAATACATCATTCTTTAAATATATTGCTGAAATTAAAATAATTTAATAAAAAGTTACTAGTTAATACGCGTCCCTGAAAATTTCGTCGAAATTACTGTTTTGATCTTATTGGCTAAATTTCAGTATTTCAAAAAAATTTCAATTTAATTTTAGCGTTTTTTAATTAAAAAGTTTATTTTCATCCAAATTTCAAAGAAATTTCGACAAAAATTTCAGAGAAATTTCAAAGAAATGGTTCGATTTCAGCGATTTTTTAGCTAAAAAACTTTCAGTGAAATTATAACAAATTTTCGACAATTTCGGTGAAATGTTCCAAATGTGAAATAATTTCAGCGTGAGGCTGTGTTCCAAAATTTACTGTCAGTACTGAAAATCTATAGTTTACGTTATATACATTATAGATTTTCAGTATTGGCAATATATTTTGGAACACAGCCGAAATTATATCTGATCAGATATATTCAGATATGACACGTATCTACACAGATCTGATTATATATGTTCATATATAATCATATATAGAGCATAATCTAATCTTCGATGTCTTATGTCTGCTCAATGCTCCTATTCTTATACGAAAGTCTAAGGAAACACTACAGTATACGTTATGTATATTATAATATTTCTCTAGTTTTTCATATATACTTTTCAAGAATAGGATCCCAATTGCGAGATTTTGTAAACATTTTATCGACAATTGTTACTATCATTAATTAGTGACAGCCAATGACAATCGCGTTGTCTTCTAAGATTATCTTCATTGGCTATCGTTAGTTAACGACAATCATTGATAAGAGAGAAAATTCCGTTACAGAGTCTCTATTCTAATTTGTTAAAACAGTAAAGGGCTCCGCCCACAATGAAAAGAACAGAGTAAGAATTTTAACCTATCAGAAGCTATGTATTCCACAATACATGATTTCTGAAATTATTTTTTTGTTCTCTGTTCTCTATTCCTTTTATTGTGCTATTTTCTATCTTTAGTACTATTTTATATTTACGGTTTAGTGATATGACAAATGTGTGCAGAACAGAGAGATCATCAGATTTCTCTATTCTATAGCCAATCGAAAGGCTTGAAAAATTTGTCATACAGTAAAAACGCATAAATAAAATAATACCTTAAAGTAGATTCTTAAATTAATTTTTATATAAAATTAAACAAAATTGCACTGTCAAATATGTCACATTTTTGTTGCAATGTTTTGATATATACTATTATTAAAAATATAGTTTACGTTATATATATGTACATATTTTTAATATTTATAATACTTGGAATATAATAATTGGAATATGATTTGACTTTTAGTATAGAAACCTTATTTAGTCCTATTTTATGGACTCGTTTTTAAAAAATTATTTTTACCAAAACATGGATGAAAAATCTCATAATATTATGTTTTTAATTAAGAGTTCAGGCACAATGAAAGGAATAAAGAATAAGAAACAAGGAATAACAAGAGCATATTGTGAAATTTTTTTCGGGAAAAGGGAGGAGGATTTAATCAATCCAGGGATGCAAGATACCGGAATACCGTGCAATCGGAAAGACAATAAAAAGATTTTGTTATTGTACTGAAAAGAACATCATTGCATTAATTTTGTTAGTGTAATTTACAACAATTTTTAACATTAATTAATTCCATTTGGATATTTTTACAATTTCTAATGTCTCTTCGTATCTCATTTTGAAGAGGAAGAATGATACGTATCATGTAACTTTTACTCATCATTTTAAAGACATTTTTTTAAAAAAGAATAATACAGTTATTACCCAATAAATATTGTTATATTAATGTTATACAAGTGCAATAAATTAGAATGTTATAAATAATAAACATAATTGTTACCGGTAACATATCGATTAATTGTACTTAATTTCTCATAACATATAATATAACAGAAGTTATATTTTTGTTATATAATAAAATATTTATATTATATTATCATAAAGTAATTACGTGTGTGTGTGTGTGTGTGTGTGTGTGTGTGTATATATATATATAGTTTTTAAAATAAAAGACAATGTATTGCAAAAATTTTTAATGAAATTTTTGTTACAACTATTACAATATGATGTATGAAAATGATGATATATTTTTGAATAAGAGAATTATTAATCTCTCTTTTTTTTTAGAATTTTGTGATTCTCAAAATCTAAATTATTTGTAATCGATAATCCTTTTGCTTCTGAACCTATTACTATTTCAGTTAAAGAGGTACAAACAAAGTATTTAAATTTACTAATCCCTAATTCTAATTTTGAAAAATATGTATTTAATAGTTCCTTTAATACATCATCGATTAATTGAAAAATATAAACAAAAATAAGGGCCAATGAGAGTTTTTTGCGCGGTTGTTAGTGAGAAAATAAAAATCGTTTATCGTCAAAAAATTATAATTTAATTAGTTACGCATAAACGTTTCGGTCTGCTTTCGGGCCATCATTAGTATGTCTAAATGTAAAATTCTCATTTCTTTCTTCATGGTGAAAGTAGCAACTCAATCTCTTTATTCTATTGGCAATGATTGACCATTCCAGAGGTAACGATTAACAGATAAAAATCTGTGCAAAAAATTTAAAAAAAATTACCGATTTTTTTATAAAAAAAAATTAATCTCTCACTCATGTAGCCATGAAAGACGTGAACATTAAAAATCAATCAGAGTCGAAAGACAAAGGATTCGCAAATTATTCATATTTAGTGATATAAATTCATTACAACTGTTCCGAATATTATGACGGTCAACATTCAAATGAGTCAAAGATAATACACAGTGTACAAACTAATAAGTAAAATGAACGATATTTACTAACATATGTCAGATTGTTACTTAAAAAGAATAAAAACAAAAAAACGGTGCGCAGTTTAAATCAGTGTAAATTATTGAGAATTGAGATGTATGAGTGATGTAAAAATTCGATGTCAGATTGCAAATTAAGGCTGTTTTTTTTGCAACTGAATATGTACCATCTGAGAGATGTCATTTGTACAAAAATCGCTCCTGATCAATTTCTGTACCTTCCCAATTAAAATCATGGTTTAGATCTAATCTGTATTCGTAATAACAGAATGATTACTAGTATTCGTTCGGATGTCATTACAATGTTTTGAGATTCTCATTTTTGAAGTCCTCCCTGTTTGCCCGATATAGGAGGCACACATATATCTTGTAAATTACGTTTTCTTTTAAATTACATAAATTCTTTTTTGTTTTATTAAGTAAAAGATCTTTATAGTGTTTTAATAACAATTGTCTTGTTCAGACTAAAAAATACAAGATCAACATCAAGATCTTTAATTATATCCTTGAATTTATATGAGATCTCCGAAACAAATAGAATCGTAAACCATGATTTCTTAACAATATCTTTATTGGAAGTATTATTCGAATTTTACTTTAAGGTTTTGTTACTCAATAAAGATTTTAGGCTCATTAATTATATTAAAAATTAATTATATTAAAAATAAAATCAATCGGATAGTCATACTTAAAAGTATCTCAATGACGAAAATCAAATTCTTTTTATGATATTTAGGTTGAGATAGCAAAAAGGTATCCAACCATTCCTATAATCGAATCTCTCTTTTGCGAAATAGGATGCTGAGAAAAGAAATTCAGATATCTACTGGAAAAAATAGACTTGTAGTATCAATCATATTCAAGAATATTGTTATTCTTGATAATAATCTGATAGCAATCTAAATAATTTAATCTGTCTCACTAATTTCAATCGTGAACTGTAATCGAAGATGAAACCAATTGAAAACTTGTAATTTTTCTGTTTTTTTTTTGCTCTCATTGCAATGTCATCTATATATATAGTGAATATAAAAAGGAATATGGAAAGCTAAAATATTCAATGCCTTTTTCTTCAGATCTTGTAATGCTAAATCCGCGATTACTGGTGATAGAAGTGAGCCCATGGATATACCAAATTTTTGTCTGTAGATAATATTGTCAAAAGAAAAAAATGAAGAATTAAAAACTAATTCTAGGGAAGTAAAAAATTCGTCTTTTGAAATATTGCATATTTTTGAAATTGTGAGTTTTCTGGTAGAGATGCTATCAAGAGTTAAGTCAATCAATATGTTTGTAAAAAGGGAAACCACGTCAAGTGAAATTAAAATAGATTATCATCTAATGTTTTTTTATTCAAAATTTCAATCAAATAAAAACTATTTTTTATATAATTGAATGAATCAACACTAATTTTATAAAATATTTTATGTAGAAATATTGCTAAAGAGTATAATGGACTATCGAGCAGAGATGATAATTCTTACCCAGTCAGAAATATTTCCTCAAAAAGATATCATTTCAATGTCGAAAATAAAAGTCGAAAGTTCTATTGATTTCGATGGATTTTTTTTCCAATTTCGATTAATTTTCGAGTTGGAAATAAAATCTTAAATTGATCTAGTCAGCATAAAAATTTATTAGTGCCACTAATGCAATAAGTAAATTCGACAAGTAGTGTCACTAGTAGCGTAATAATGGAGAAAATTTATTAAAGTTTCATTGAAATTTTATTGAAAATAAGTATTATTGATTAGCATCATATTTCAGAAGATATACAACAAAATTATAATAAAAAAATTTATTGGGTACAAATAAGTTTCCGCCGTTTTTTATCAAAAATTAAGCATTTATTGTGAAAGAACGGTACATGTTTTATTCAAAGTAATGGCCATCACTAGCCACTATTTTTTCCCATCTTTCTGGTAGCATGTGGATACCGCGTCGGAAGAACGCTTCATCTTTTGGGTCCAATTATCGATACAATTTTTGGTATCTTCATATGATGTGAAGTGCTGCTCAGACAAGTCATGCGTCATCGATCGGAACAAGTGGTAGTTGGAAGGAGCAATGTCTGGAGAATATGGCGGGTGGGGTACAACTTCCCATTTGAGTGTTTCTAAGTAGGTTTTGACCGGCGCCGCAACATGTGGTCGAGCATTATCATGCAGGAGAATAATTTTGTCATGCCTGGAGTAGTAGCGGGCGCGTTTTTCCTTGAGCGCTCGGCTCAATCTCATCAATTGTGTTCGATAGAGAGCCCCAGTAATGGTCTCGTTTGAATAACTCATAATACATGACACCAAGCTGATCCCACCAAATACACAACATGAGTTTTTTTCCATAAATATTCGGTTTGGCTGTCGATGTTGAAGCATGGCCACGTGGTCCCCATGATTTCCTCTTCTTTGGATTATTGTAATGAATCTATTTTTCATCACCAGTGACTACACAATGCAAAAAATCTTTTCGTTTATGCCTGGCAAGCAGCATTTCACATGTGAAAAATCAGCGTTTCTCAGTTTCAGTTCATATGGAACCCAATTCCCTTGCTTTTGAATCATTCCCAATGATTTCAAACGATATGAAATTGTTTGTTGATTCACTAATGTAAGTGCAAGTTCTTTTTGCGTTTGGCACGAATCTTCATCCAATAATGCTTCCAATTCCGCGTCTTCGTACACTTTCGGCCTTCTGCTACATTCTTTGTCTTCGTCAAATTCACCGTTCTTAAACTTTTAAAACCACTCACAACAACTTCTCTCACTTAAGGCAGCATCACCATATGCTTTTACAAGCAATCTATGAGCCTCAGCTGCAGATTTCTTCAAATTAAAGAAGTAAATCAAAAGTTCCCGCAAATGACGCTTATTCGGTTCAAAACTCGATATTTTAATATATACAATTTTAACTATAGTTTATTAGTGACGCCGTCTTTTGCAAACGGCGGAAACTTCTTTGTACTCCCAATATTTTATGAATTCGAGAACTAATTTTATGATGCGCGGATCACCTATCCGAATCCGAACCTCCACTTATCATACATTTCTGTGATCGTACGGGAACTACTCCTTCAAAAAACCATGAATACCTAATGCTAATAGATGTATAAATTGTAACATATTTGTTTAAAGATGTTGTGAAAGAGGCGAAACACAAAAAAAATATAATTAATGTTAAATATAGTAGTAATATACAAAATGATGATATCTATGATAATAACTTGTTTTTAATAATACTGTAAAATATTATTTTTATTAGCTGAAATAATAAACTAATTGCTCTAATTATATATATA
>NW_017259560.1:343603-348015 GCF_001594045.1 Atta colombica
GTAGTTTTTCGAGAATATAAATTGATAAAATATAATATATTGTGATAACAATTTTTTCATTATATATATTAGATATTGTACATATAATTTAATATTCAAGCATTGTCATACATTTTCAACAAAAATAAACTTTATTTCACGTTTAATTAATTTAATCAACAAACGTAGAAGAAAATCTGATGTGACATATTTTATCAATTTATACTGCAGTATGTATATATTTGCGTTATTTTCATAGTATATGAAAAAATTATAATTTATTTTGTATATAATGCAAAACATTTTCACATAAACCCTTTTTTTTATGTCATAATACAATATAGTTGCAAAAACTAAGAATTTTAAAATTACATTATTATTGTTATGTATTCAATAACATGTAATTTAAAATAACATGTAATTTAGATGGATGCTCCAAGTTTATGTTGAGTGATAAGTCTCGTTGTGCACATCTGGATGTTAAAAATAATGCGTTGCGCATGTGCTAATCTAATTCTGGTAATCTATATTTATATAGCTATTTCGTATAAATTCTGTTTCAAATATCCTCAAACGAAAATAAATCCTTGATAATGACTATTCTTTTCTCCATAAAAACAAAATAAAATATGCAAGAATTTTGCTTGATAATAGATTTTGGAAAATGGACATCTCATCCTCTGGACGATTTCCTGATAGAAAATACTGCATGAATTATAATTAGTTCACGTAATGTAAATACACGTGATTCAGATTAATTCTAATCCAACTGTAAGTCAAACTGGCCAGAGGCCATTTTAATAACTCGATGAAATAAACCGTAAATTTTCGAAATCTATATTTATTAATAAAGATTAGATGAACATTTGCCAAAATAATTGATATCAATTATTCTGATCACCCATGCTCTAAATGTAATTAAATAAATGTTCAAAGATAACTTACTTTACAATCTTTAAAAATTCAGTCCAAAAAAACTTTAAAAATTCAGTCCAGCAAATGAAAACAATCTTAATAATCTTCTTAAAAAGTAATTTCAAAAAGATTATTCACTAAGAAAAAATATTTATTTTTTTCTTAGAGCTTTACATTTCAGCGATTTATTGTTAACAAAAGCATACGATTTGCTAAAGATCCATAAGAAGAATTATCTGTTTCACGTTATAATTTCAGTTGAAAATACTGCTTTATTTTCTCTAGCCAATTTCCTGCATAAAATAATTTCTTATAGTATTCCCTCAGCCATATTAATAATAGTTTTAATTTATTGTATATAGAACGCTCTCTGGTTTTAAATTTAAAAATTCGGAGATATTGATTTCTTTGAATATTGTGTCACTTTTTACAAACGTACGGTAAAAGATATTATAAACATATATTGAACGAATACAAATTACTACTCAACAATCACTATTCAACAAAAAATAGAGAACATTTAAGATACGCTCAAAATTGCGCAATATTCAGAACACTGTAACTTGATGAAAAATTATCGCAAACAAAAAATCAAAAAAGCATTTGAAAGCTTGAAATTTTTACTTTTGAAACCAATAATTTATATTTCTATCTGACTGATTCTTTACGGAGATATAGATATACAGACACAAATGGATACCCGGAAAAAATTTTTTACAAACTTCTTATTACTGATTTCAAAAATAAAGAGTTCAACTTTTAAAATGCTTTTTTAAAAATGAGGTATCGGTAATAGATAAGGCGGCGGAATTCAATTTCTCAGAGATACAAATTATACAAGTATAATAGAATAGTAGTAATAATAGTAATAGTAGTAGTAATGCAGGTGGGGCTATGGCAGCTGCCTAACGTGACCTACATTTCTAAAGTTCTATTGTTACTCCCTGCTTTTCCTCAAAGTAGTGCAACCAAGCCCAGCCCCGCTCCGTGTGCCTATGAGATCGCTTATCTTTGCTCCATCTAGATTCTTAGGTATTAGAAATATGTGACTCCAGGATCTACAACGCAGAAAACACGCTATCCTTGCTTTCCTTTCCACATAGTCGACAGTTTTCCTGCTCGACCAGTCCTATATTGAATAGGTGTGCTCTGAGGAACAAGTGTCCAGTAGAAGAAGACCTATGTCCATTGTCAGTTTTTCTCTTCCCATTGCTGTCAGCTCTTTTGTTTTGGCCGAATTGGATTTTTTCATAAAATTTTTGGCTCACCAGCAGCTTTTTGTTACATATCAGATATATAATTAGGTAATATTACGATATTTACAGTAAAATATTACTGCAATTTAATATTGTTATATCACTGTTATACATTTTTTCTGTACACATTATATAATTCAGTTCACAAAACATGATTATTGAAGAAACTTCTATTGCGGTAATTTAAAAATAGTTTCAAACAATCATTATCTGTTGGACTAGATTATTACAGTGAATTAGATTTTAGCTTAAATTATATATTTCGTTTACGCACGCATCCGCACAGACACATACGCATATGAAAATGAAATATTGCTCACTGATTTATTCAAAACGTGATAATACTCAAGAAATAAAAACATATGCATCTTTGATTAAAATGAAGTAGTTTATTATATATTTTTAAATACTTTATTATATATTGTATATTATAATTTTACAATACTACATATTTTCAAGTAATATTATTACAGTAGAGTATTATACACAATAAAATTATACAATTATATTAATATAGCACACATTTTGTGAATAAATATTACAACATATTGTACATTATAATTCCTACATTTAGCAATTATATCTTATATGTTATGTTTTATACGAGTATATTTATACACTTATATTTTTAGACTTTTACATTTTAACTTTATATTATTCAACCCAGCAAACGAGAATGGATTAAAATGGATTGAAATTTTTTTCTATCCAAATGCATATTTTAAATAGTGAATATTTTTTTTGGATTTAATTGGATTCAATTGGATTTAATTAGATTCAATTGGATGCAATTGAATTGAAAAATTTGAACAGTATTAACACAATGCACAGAAAAAGCTAATATTATTTTTAGATTGAAAGAAATAAAGATATGCTCCATGCAATTCCTATTAATGAATAAAAATGCAGGATTGAAAAGCATTCATTTTAACATTCGTGAATCAATATTTCTGAAAATCTGACTTTATTTCAATTCATTTCAATCTATTCTCGTTTGCTGGGAAATAAAAGAAGTATGCCAAAAAACAAAAACAAACAAGGGCATTTTTTGCGCGGTTGTTAGTGCAAAAATAAAAATCGTTTATTGTCGAAAAACTACAGTATAATTGGTTACGCATAAATGTTTCGGCTTGCTATCATCAGTTTGTCTGAACGTACAATATGTTGTAAAATTCTCTCTTATTCATGATGAGATGATAAAATGGCAACTCAATCTCCTTATTCTATTGGCAATGATTAACAATTCACTTGATTTCGACTCTGATTCCGAACAACGTACAGTATCTGTCACAATTAGGAGAAAACTTTTGCCTTCTTCTAATTATAAAAAACTTATTTTAGAATTTATAAAAAACATTGAAAATAGTCTTAAATTACACATATCGAATCATACCAATTATTAATAATCTTTCATCGAGTTTTAATCAGATTCTTTGAAGAATAAGCTTGCTGATATGTAGAAAACAACAAAATCATTTTTGAGGAACAACCATGATATTTACCATAATATAATGATTACTAGAATCAATAAGGGTAATGTGTAGTGGCAATGAGAAAGGAAGATTATAAACAAAAAATGCTTACATTATTAAGTGATGAAAATACATATGAGATAGTTAAAAAAGATCCTACTAACATTCTTTCTAGAAAACTGAAAGAATTACTTACCAGATGAAAGAAAAAAAGAGTTCGCGACAGATTTACAATAAATTGTACAACAGTGACGGGGGGGTAGTACCTGGCGCTTATGGATTTCCAAAGATCCATAAACCGGGGTCGCCTCTATCGAGTCAGAAATAGTTCCTCAAAAAGACGTCGTTTCGATGTCGTTATGATGAAAAAATTGTCGATTCGAAACTTGCACCGAAATTTCAACATTTTCGAGTGATAAAAAATTACATATATAGAGAGTTCAATGAAAGTTTGATACATTTTTAACATTTTTGGTATAAATTTGTGATACGTAATCTTATTTATATAAAAAAATGTCGATTCGACTTTTGAATGAAAATATTCAAAAGTCCAATCGACATTTTTTTCGATTTCATTTCGACAATTGCAATATCGCTCTAATCATAAAAGCTTTCTCAAAATTTTTTAGAATTTATAATTTTATAGATAATTTTATAACTTTTTAGAAAATTATGGAATTTTTTTATACGAATCGGAACATTTTTTACAATTGTCAAAGTTTACATCTTTTCTTTTAATAATTTTTTGTATCTTATATTATTATTATTATATATATTATTATATATATTA
>NW_017259560.1:348042-348310 GCF_001594045.1 Atta colombica
AAATTCTCGTCATTTGCGGGAGGTTTTAATTTTTTGCTTCAATATGAAGAAATCTGCGGCTGAGGCTCATCGAATGCTCTCAAATACTTATGGTGAGGCCGCTATTAGTGAAAGAACGTATCGTGAATGGTTTCAACGCTTCAAGAACGATGATTTTGATGTCGAAGGTCGGCATAGCAGTGGAAGAGAGAAGGTTTTCGAAGATGCAGAATTGGAGGCATTACTTGAGCAAGACTCGTGTCAAAATCAAGAAGAATTGGCACGATCA
>NW_017259560.1:348531-349506 GCF_001594045.1 Atta colombica
TATCGAAATTGATGCGTTGGAGCCGAGCATTGAAAGACAAACGGCCGCAATACAACGAGAAACAACACCCGATAAAGTGATTTTGCAGCATGACAATGCTCGACTCGATGTTGCGAAAGTGGTCAAGACATACTTGGAAACGTTGAAATGGGAAGTCCTACCCCACCCGCCGTATTCTCCAGACGTTGCTCCCTCTGACTATCACTTGTTTCAATCAATGGCACACGGCCTGGCTGACCAGTACTTCCGGTCTTATGAAGAAGTAAAAAATTGGATCGATTCGTGGATAGCCTCAAAAGATGACCAGTTTTTTCGACGCGGGATTCGTACGCTATCCGAAAGATGGGAGAAAGTAGTGGCCAGCGATGGACAATACTTTGAATCATAAGTGTATAACCAGTTTTTTACAATAAAGCCTCGAATTTCGGAAAAAAACGGCGGAAGCAAAATTGTACACCTAATAGTTTATTTAATATAATCTTATTACGTCATTTTTGTATTGAGGAATTTCAAAGAATAATGCCTCTTACCATAAATGCTAACAATCTATTAGCTGTCTCTTACATAAATGAGCATAAAATCAAGAAAAAATATCATCGACTCTATCAAAATCTAGCTAATTTTAGCTAGATCTTAAATCGATATCGAAATGATCTCGATTTTTAAATTAATGAAATTTAAATGTTGGTTTATCATACAAGTTTCCAATATCATTTGGAAGTATAAAAATACTATTAGTATCACTGCTACTGCAGTAGTATATGACGTAACATAGAACTACTTCCAGTAATTGTAATATTTAGTATAAAAAATTTATTAGAGTAAAAAAAAATAAAATGGGCTGAAAAGTTTCGGGATTTTTCAATACGTGACGCCACTAGAAAATTAACATGATTCATTTCGAGAGGTTTATCTGTCACTAGTTTATGTATGAAGTTTCATGACATTTCGTTCATTCGTTTACAAGCTACAGTC
>NW_017259560.1:349606-361012 GCF_001594045.1 Atta colombica
TACAAGCTACAGTCGTTTAAATGGCGCTACTTTCGCCTTCGTTCTATACCATCACGATAACGCACCGTCATACACGTCCTTGAAAGCGATGGCCAAATACGATTCGAATTGATTCATCCACCGTATTCTCCAGACTTAGCCCCCAGCGACTATTATCTGTTCCCAAACCTCAAGCGGTGGCTCCAGGGAAAGAGATTCACATCGAATGAGGAAGTCATCGCGGAAACCGAGGCGTATTTCGAAGGCTTGGACGTTTCGTACTACAGAAAGGGCATCGAAATGTGGAAAATCGCTATACCAAGTGTATCGCCCTCGAAGGCAACTATGTTGAGGAATAAATATAACTTTGCCTAAAAAACGCTTGTTTTCATTAAAAATCCAGGGACTTTTCAGCCCATGTAGTATATATATATATATATATATTAGGTGTACAACTTTGGTTCCGCCGTTTTTTTTTCCGAAATTCGAGGTTTTATTGTAAAAAACTGATTATACATTATGATTCAAAATATTGTCCATCGCTGGCCACTACTTTCTCCCATCTTTCGGGTAGCGTACGAATCTTGCGTCGAAAAAACTGGTCTTTTGAGGCTATTCACGAATCGATCCAATTTTTTACTTCTTCATAAGACCGGAAGTACTGGTCAGCCAGGCCGTGTGCCATTGATCGAAACAAGTGATAGTCAGAGGGAGCAACGTCTGGAGAATACGGCGGGTGGGGTAGGACTTCCCATTTCAACGTTTCCAAGTATGTCTTGACCACTTTCGCAACATCGAGCATTGTCATGCTGCAAAATCACTTTATCGTGTCTCTCGTTGTACTGCGGCCGTTTGTCTTTCAATGCTCGGCTCAAACGCATCAATTGCGTTCGATACCGATCACCTGTGATTGTTTCAGTCGGTTTTAAGTTCATAATACACTACGCCGAGCTGGTCCCACCAAATACAGAGCATGATCTTGAAGCCATGAATATTCGGTTTGGCCGTCGACGTGGAAGCATGGCCTGGAAATGGGGAATCCCCATGATTTTCTGCGCTTGGGATTATCGTAATGAACCCATTTTTCGTCCCCAGTCACAATGCGATGCAGAAATCCCTTCCGTCTTTGCATTTCAAGCAGCCGTTCACAAGCAAACAAACGCCGTTCAACATCTCTCGGCTTCAATTCGTACGGCACCCAATTTCTTTGCTTCTGAATCATTCCCATGGCTTTGAGGCGTTTTGAAATGGCTTGTTGAGTCACTCCCAATGATCGAGTCAATTCGTCTTGATTTTGACACGAGTCTTGCTCAAGTAATGCCTCCAATTCTGCATCTTCGAAAACCTTCTCTCTTCCACCGCTATGCCGACCTTCGACATCAAAATCACCGTTCTTGAAGCGTTGAAATCACTCACGACACGTTCTTTCACTAATAGCGGCCTCACCATAAGTATTTGAGAGCATTCGATGAGCCTCAGCCGCAGATTTCTTCATATTGAAGCAAAAAATTAAAATCTCCCGCAAATGACGAGAATTTGGCTCGTAAACTGACATTTTCAATCGAGAATAACTTTATGATGCAGACACAAATCGACTAATGTTTCTATGGGGTTATGTTGACAGATGCCCAAGTTTATTGTATGACGTCTATGATCTATTTATTTCGACCACCACTTACCGCTAAAGGACTTACATCTATAGGAAAACGGCGGAAGCAAAGTTGTATATCTAATAATTATTATATTATTTTTATTAAATTTATTTATATTTTAAATGTAATGTCTTATATATAAATTAGAAAAAGAGAGGAAATGATAAAAGGGAAAAAAATGAAATAGTATAAGATTAGTATGAAATAAGGAGATCGATTGTGTATCTTGAAAAATGAAAATTACAAAAATAAGCAAATATTTACTAGCCTATTATAATTTCATTGATCAACTTGATAAATTCGCTCATTTTTGTAATTTTCGCTCATTTCAAAATACACAATCAATCCAAGATCTATTCTTTTGTAGCGTAACTAAAGTATACATTTATTGCACTCAGTAGCGCAACTCGCTGTCTCGGTATCTTTGATGTCAGCGTATTCGAAACTGAATTGTACATGTGCGAGGTCAATCATAGACCAATCATAGACCTGCTCTTCATAGCACTAGACTGCACTAAAACTTTCTATCTCGTTTTCACAAATAAAACGTCATTATATTTATTTCGTTTTAACCTTAGTACGGTATTATTATTTTTGATTACCTTCTCGCTAACACTAGGATTTGTGAAACTCTGCAACTTTATTACGCAATATCTGTGGATTGAATACATATTTTTTAGCTCAAAACATGTGAAAGTTATACTTCGAAGTCAGACAAAGACAGTTAAATATGAATCAAATAAATAATATTTTATTTTCAATTATTTACAATGCTTTAAAGAAATTTTATTGCAAAAATTCGCAAAAAATGACTTTGAATAAAAAATTCTCAAATTTTTAAATTTAATGTTCAAGCAAAACCCATAGAATTTTTTTAGTTGACCCTTTGGATTAATAAAAAAAAAAATAATATGATATGAATCGCTAAAAAGAGTATAATTATTTAAACTATCGAAAATCGATATTTTTGAAGAATCTGCATATTTTACAATTAATAAATAAAATTTTATTATTTGAACAATATGAAAGAATAATAATATAAGTAGATAAAGGATTGTACATGTATAAATATTATTATATATAATTAAGTTTAGGATTTAGTTTAAAGGATGATGCAACACTCGCTCTATCCAGCAAACGAGAATGAATTAAAATGGATTAAAATTTTTTTAATGCGTACTTTAAATCTATGAAAATGGATTGAAATGGATTGGATCCGAGTTGATACTAGTTTAATATTTGAAAAAAAAAAACGTTCATCTTTAAAGGTTACAAATTTTATTCCTATTTATAATAATTATATTTGAAATTAACTACTTCAAATTGATATTAAAAAACGCATCTTAGTGGGATTCGAACCTGTGACCTCTGGATTATGAATTTTTTACGTTACCCGCTACACCATTTCTTCAACTGATAAATGTTTATTCATTCTCTACTTCAATTATAACCAGCTAAACTAGTAACGAAATTATATAGATATAATAAAAATATCATCATTTAACAGATATAATAAAGTATAAACAATTTATATTATTATGAGACAACATTGGGTAAGTGTCGGATAATCTAATTTTGCTTGTCGCGCGCCGTGATTAGCCTAATATTCGGCTGTGTTCGAGTTAGTTTGCGAGTGTTCATATCGATCGTTCATTTTATTTAACCAAAGATAAACAAATAAACATAGCTCAATTATTTTTATGTTAC
Source organism: Atta colombica (assembly GCF_001594045.1). Lineage (NCBI taxonomy): Eukaryota > Metazoa > Arthropoda > Insecta > Hymenoptera > Formicidae > Atta > Atta colombica. The sequence goes on from NW_017259560.1 coordinate 352,945, forward strand.
AATTTTTTTGAACTTAGTTGGATTAAAAAAATTTTCTACTTGTAATTTTAAATAATTTAAATAGATTTATAGTCCATTTTTAAATAAAAACTTTTTTTATTTAATTAGATTGAAAAACTGCATTTCATATTCAGAACATTGAATTGAGTAATATTCACTTTGCACAAAAATTGCTGATATTGTTTTTGAATTGAAGTGTATTAAAAATATCGTACTTTCTATTCACAATTCTGAATTGAGTAGTATTCACGATGCACAGAAAATGCTAATATTATTTTTAGATTGAAAGGCATAGAGACATGCTATATGCAATTCGTATAAATGAATAAAAATGCATTCAGGATTGAAAAGGATTTATTTTAACATTCATGAATCCATTTTAATCCATTTCAATTCATTCTTGTTTGCTGGGTAAAGCAATAAATCCGCCCCGGCCGAACGATCTCTGAAGACTGACAAAAATTATAAAATTTCTACTATTTTTTATATTGAAATATAATTTTTTTAAATATAATTTTTAAATATAATTTTTAATAATAAGATTGGGAATAAGACCATTTATGTTAGATACGTTACTTTAAATACGAAGCGCCACTACGGTCTGAACATTAAGATGTTAAGATGTTATTATTATATATATTCATTTAAATGAATTAATTTCAGAAATTATAATTGCGTTTCGTAATAAGTTTATTAATATTATAGTTTAAGATTAAATTCGAGAAATTTGAAGGGATTATTAATATTTCAAATTGATTTCATTGAAAGTCCAACAACCATATCGGCACGCAATTAATAATTAATAAAAAATAAAGAAATATCCAGAACGAGAGATATCGAAAACTTACAAGCTAATCATATATGCATCCCAAATACTACCCTCTTTGAACTTTTATACATTCTCATATCGAGAATAACGCAAAAAAAACTCTTGCAGACGTATCATCTGGACTACAGTTCAAGTTTTTTTTTCAGCCTCAATCCGGGTCTTTAAATTATATTATAAAAAAGTTACAGTAAAATGTAAAAAATCGAATAGGGTACATTGAACCTATGATTATTAGGATCTTATACTAGGATTAAGTACACTCATCAATTAAGGCCAATATTACGTGCATCCGTTTTTTGTTGTACGACGAATTTTTCAAGTATTAATTGCTGCAAGACAGAAGATCTCGGATCTTTTTGTCTCACAGCTAACAGGCTTGAAAAATTGATCGTAAACGACAAAAAACAAACGCATGTAATATTGGCCTAAAAGGTTGCAACATTTTTTTTGAATGCAATTCTCCGAATCATTGATTCTTACTTACATAAGTAAAAACCAATCACACGGTGAGGCTGCGTTTCGAAAACCACAGAAAAAAAATCTATTGCAACCTTTTTAGTCGATGAGTGTACTTAAAACGAAATAGATATAATTTTGTTTAGTGAAAGCGAGATAGAAAGTTTTAGTGCAGTCTAGTACATCGACTATAGTAGACTGGACAGAACATTTGCCTAGTTTGCACTTGATACGGATACTAACTAGTAATTTTCTATTGAATGATCTTAATTTTGGCGATATGTATAAACATATATACGATGTTTGTATTTAATTAATCATTTTGATACATATTGTATCAATTTAATATATCATTCTTTGAATACATCGCTGAAAGTTATTAGTTAGTACGTGTATCAAATGCAGGATGTAAACTAGACATATGTTTGGTTACCTCCTTAATTCACATACGTGCAGTTTCATATACGCTGACATTAAAAGTACCGACGCTACTGCACGACAGCATAGGTAAGAACAGTTTCACTCAGCCAAAAACGGTGGTGACGTTCTGCACAATTTTCAATATTGTGCAACCATCAGTTTTCCTATTCTCTAAGATTTTTTGCTTTTATAGGTGCTCATTATCAATATAGAATGGACCACCAATAGTGATGGGTTGCTGTTGATCATAGACGTAGTATTATATTTCTAAACCGAGCATTGTCAGAAATTTGGGGAGTGGAGGTGCCTTAGGAAAAGATACACTCACTTGGCCTCACGTGCGCCTGCATATAAAGTGTCTCTGAAAGAGGAAGATTGAAAAAGAAAACGAGGAACTTGAATGTAACAGCTTACAGATCAGCGAAGAGAGTCTTATAACGATCGCGAACGGAACGGACATGTTTCGGAATTTTTGTTAACTAGGTTAGCTCGCTGGGCTTTTTCGATCTCTTCTCTCAGAGGTACACTTTATATGTAGGCGCGAAACGAGAGAGAACGGGCCAAGTGAATCCTATGTAAAGGACGGCTATCCCTACTCCTCGAATGCTCGATTTAGAGATACTATAGATACTATAGATAGATACTAGAGATACTATGTCTGTACTGTTGATCCAGCAATAATTATCAACTAATCAGACTTTAGTAAACAAAGAAAGAAGTTCATCCATTTATCTGCCTCTCATTCTAGTCGTTTTTCTATCTCTACCATGCCATTGGTGATCCAGTCTATATGTCGATGCTGCTCACGCACAATTTACAGCATTGCGGTCATTTGCATCAGATTAAAGATGCCGACACAGAGTGAAACTACTGTTCTTATTTATATCGTAATTATGTATATGGTTAAATTCTGATGGCAAAGTAACCCCGGTTTAAACGGAGAACACAGATTCTTGCATAACGCATAACACGTAATGCATAAGAAAATGTACCAATCGAAGACCTTCATTTCTTTCTTTTTTATGAAATAAAGAACTCTGATTGGTTCAATTTCTTATGTATTATGCGTTATGCAAGAGTCTGTTTTACGGTATTAGATATACATGTGTTCACTTACACTATGGGAATAATATGTTGGAATAGTTGTGAAATAATCAAACCAAAAGCAAAGATATAGAGAATAGATTGCGCGATCCGTATGTAACTGTAAGTAGTATTCAAATGTATTGACAATAATGAGGGAGAGGGATCGTGGAAAACCTATCTCCATTCTCTCTCCTTATATTTTTGAATGGAAAGTGGTAGAGATCGGCTATCTTTCACGATCCCTCCTCTCTTACTTTTATTGACCATTTTGACACACAGATCGCGCGATGGGCAAAATCCATTCTTTATGCTTTGAATCAAACATTGATGTTTAGAATCATGATTTTGTTAAAACATATGCGCAAAAACTTATAAAATTCGGAACAAGATTAAATTTATCACTTTGCCAGTATTACATACAATTGTATCGTATAAAAGACCATATGCATAAATAACTGTAATATATTGTATCAATTAGAAATATTAATATTTATTTTATATTGGAGTAATGTTAATTTTAAAATAATTCCATATGCATTTTATTCAGTATACCTATAATTGATATCTTAATAATGTTTTTAACATCGCTGAAATCTCATTTAAATTCCTCATTATTAGTTATATTGCAACAATATTACTGTAATATTTTGATATTATTTATTAACATAGCATATATTTCTTTAATATTTAACTGTCTATTGCATAATCTTAGAGTCTATTGCATAATGTGATGGCAGATTGGTAGCCGAGCAAGATATGCTATTTTATACGGTTTCGCCGAGATGGATTTGTTTCTCGTAAGAAAAAAATCCAGGAATCTTGTAAGAATTGGCGAATATAAAAAATAAGCAAATCTAAAGATTCCCAAGATCTTTCAGAGTGTTTCTGAATTTCCGAATATTTTTTTTGTTTATAACTTTCTCAGGTGTATTTTGAAATGTGAAGCTAATCAATAATACTTTAAGCAATAAAACTCTATTGATTGTTTCCAGTTTTGCACATATACATATAAATATATAATTATTATAGATATGAAACAGTTATATATGTATAATTATACATATATTGTATAACCGTTTATTAATATATGTACGTAAAATTTCTTATAAGAAATTAGATCGATTTAAATGAAACTGACAGATTTTGCTCGGTTTCTGCTATCAATTTGCTATTAGATTCTGTTTGATTTTGATTTCTGCTGCCAGTCTGTTTGCATAGAACAGGTTCTATGCAAATCAGTAGAAGCAGATGCAACATCAGTTATGGTCAGTTTGCTAACTTCTGATCAAATCTGCTATCAGTCTGTCGACATCCTGCTAACATTTTGCTATCTGGGATAGATATGACACGCATAACAACGAAAAGTTATACAAGTACATATACAAAAAGTATATATTTTAAATTAAAGTCAAACATTTGCATAAAAATAGGATGTATAGAATTCATTCTGAATAAATCAGATTATACATACATTTCATTATTAAGGAAAATGTTAACAAGACTTTGACTTATACTTACTTTGAGAAAATTAAAATCCATTATGGTATATTTCTTGAATCTGGGCAAATTCGTCGCTGGTGGTGTTATTCGGCCACTCGAAAAATGATCCGAAGAATCTGAGTTTCGTTGATTATCTGATGACTGTGAAGGAGCTAAAAATAAATCATAATCAGCAAATCGATCTGTGTTATAAATAATAAAATAAATGTAAAATTAAACATATCGTTGTTGGAATACGTTCATTGGAATACAAGCATGTTTTCTCCGATTCATGCAATTTGTTAGACAGACAAGAATAATTAATTTTAACTTTTCAGTGCAACAAACATGAGAATACGGATAAATACATTAAAAATGATGAATGATATTATTGGGTTGTCCGGAAAGTTCGTGTCGATGTTGAAGGAAAATTGAAACGCAGATTTAAATTTTAGTATACATTTATTAAATTATATAGGTTGGTAGGTTAAATTTTATAGTCGGCACGAACTTTCCGGACAATCCAATATATAAGCGATATCTGTATTACACATATACGTGTGTGCGCGCATTTGTTATATGATTTACATATACATACGTATATAAAATATGATAACTTCTTCATTATGAGAATCAAAAGAATTTCTTATGATTTTAATTACTTTATAAATTTTTATCAATCAATTACTAACCACGTAGCAGTAAAATATTTCTTAGAAATAGATCTGACAGTTAAAAAATTATTTACATAATTCGTATTCATATTTATGTTTGTGAAATCAGCTAAAAAAAAACAATCAATAATCACAAAATATTATGTTTACTTTAGTAGAACTATGTTTATCGAAATGTTACAATTGAATAATTAACAATACGAGAGGTACTCAGATCATTACTCACTTCTCTTCAAAGCTTGCAATGCTTCAGCGACTAGTTTTTGATTCAATCCACATAGATTCCCTGTCAGTTTTTCGCATTTCTTATGGCAAGCCATGTCACAATCTGTAGGGACGTTTTATCAAAGACCAATCAAGGATACTATTATTATATATACCCACAGCACAGAAATATTGCAGCAAAAATATTTCATTGCAATATTGTAAAAATATTGCGAAATATTGCTGCAATATTTCAACAATATTGCAGCAACGTAAAGTCCGTTTTAAAAATATTGTTACGTAATATAGTATAATATTGTAATATTGTTGCAATATTACAACATAATATATATATGTGCAATATTAGGTTTTGCGCACAATGGAGGAATACTTGCAATATTATTGCAGAAACATTGTAATAATGCGGCAACATTGCTGTAATATTACAACGTTACTGCAATATTTATTAAGATTTTGTATTGTATAAATTTAAATATAAAAAATTAGAAGTAGGAGTTAAATGTAGCATGAATATAAATAACAATGAATATAAATAAAATATGACTTCATAATTATGTCTTTATATTTTATAGGCGTGTTCCGATATAAACTGTCAATACGAACATCTACAGCATACGTAACGTGAATAAATTTTCAGTACTGGCTGTGCATATCAGAATACGGCCTATATGTCTTATTATTATCTTATTATTATGTCCATTGTGTACAACTTTGCTTCCGCCGTTTTTTTCCGAAATTCGAGGCTTTATTGTAAAAAACTGGTTATACATTTATGATTCAAAGTATTGTCCATCGCTGGCCACTACTTTCTCCCATCTTTCGGATAGCGTACGAATCCCGCGTCGAAAAAACTGATCATCTTTTAAGGCTATCCACGAATCGATCCAATTTTTTACTTCTTCATAAGACCGGAAGTGCTGGTCAGCCAGGCCGTGTGCCATTGATCGAAACAAGTGATAATCAGAGGGAGCAACGTCTGGAGAATACGGCGGGTGGGGTAGGACTTCCCATTTCAATGTTTCGAAGTATGTCTTGATCATTTTCGCATGGGATCGAGCATTGTCATGCTGCAAAATCACTTTATCGTGTCTCTCGTTGTATTGCGGCCGTTTGTCTTTCAATGCTCGGCTCAAACGCATCAATTGCGTTCGATACCGATCGCCTGCGATTGTTTCAGTCGGTTTTAACAGTTCATAATACACTACGCCGAGCTGGTCCCAGCAAATACAGAGCATGACCTTGGACGCCAAAATCATCGTTCTTAAAGCGTTGAAACCACTCACGACACGTTCTTTCACTAATAGCGGCCTCACCATAAGTATTTGAGAGCATTCGATGAGCCTCAGCCGCAGATTTCTTCATATTGAAGCAAAAAATTAAAACTTCCCGCAAATGACGAGAATTTGGCTCGTAAACTGACATTTTCAATCGAGAATAACTTTATGATGCAGACACAAATCGACTAATGTTTCTATGGGGTTATGTTGACAGATGCCCAAGTGTATTGTATGACGTCTATTTATTTCGACCACCACTTACCGCTAAAGCCATCTATAGGAAAACGGCAGAAGCAAAGTTGTACACCTATTATATTTAATCCTCCTTACTTCTAATTGTTTTATGTCTATAAATTATAGGCACAATTCCTATAAATTATAGACATTAACTACGTTTCTACTAATGTAGATTAACTTTAATCTCGATTCAACTTAATCTTCGTCTTTTTCTAATCTTTAGAATTAGAAAAAGACGAAGATAAGTTGAATTGAGAATTAAAATTATAGTAGAAATGGACATTAATCGGGTTTAATAATATTCGTAGTTAGAAATTAATCAGCCATTCCATTTTTCAGAAAAATATAGTTATGAAATTGATTAGTTTCATGATTACAGATATTATGAAACCCGATTAAGTGTAAACGTGATCATTAATTTCTATTCTTCCATTATGTCCAGGTCCTTATTTTATTGGATTGTACACATCAATTATTTTATTGGATTGTACAAATCAATATATACAAGTCTTAACACTCAAAGTGAGCTTTCTAGCAGAGGCACAAATCGACACAGTGACAAAAGTCATTCTTATCTTTGTTTCTTACTAATTTTTAAACAAGGACAGGATGATTCTCGTGTCAGTTTGTATCTCTTGCTGGAAATATTTTAAAAATAGTGTTACAACATTGCTGAATATTTCAAAAAGAAGTTTTCGCAATGTTTCTACAACATTGTATTGCAATATGCAACATTGCAGCAATGTTACAAATTTCAAAGTGATACAACATTACAAAGTGATACAATTTCTGTGCTGTACGGGTACATTATTATATATAATATATAAAGTAATTCGGGAGAAGATGCCACACGGAAAAAGACACTACGCGTTATTTATCTCCACGTAATATTATAGCAACATTACAGCAATATTATTTTGCCATTGCAATATTATAACAAAATATATGTCAGAAATATTGGGCTATCATAGTAACATTAAAATGTTCTCGAAAATGAATCACAGTAATATTATGATGACATCTCACAGTTGCATTATTGTAATATTACACAATATTTATATGTGATATTCATGTAATATTGTAAAGAATTAAATCATATTAATGAATTTTTTAACATATTGATTACTAAAAAAACTTTATAAATTAAATTTTTATATCAGCTGTTTCGAAATACATGGCAAAAATTTCTTGAGATAAATCATAAAGATAATCCATTAAATCATGAACATGATAAAGCACGGTATATAAGATATTAAATTTAAATTCATTTTATTTAAATTGAAAAGATAACAAAAATAACTGCATCTTTTTGAAAACAATAACATGTCCATAATATTGCTAGAAGTCAAAATAATAATCTGTACAATATATATATATATATATAT
>NW_017259560.1:361112-363381 GCF_001594045.1 Atta colombica
GTATAGAATCACAGTTCTGTCAGACGTATATGCTGCAATTGCTTATAAAATTCCATACAAAGATAAAGTTATTTTGCCAATATTATATACAACTCAATAAACCAAAACATGTAACATTGCACGAGTAAGTGTTATATTCTGGTGTAGCTTTATGTCAATAACTTTGAATCATTTATGTATTAGATATACTTCAGTGATATATTACTAACATAAACATGTTTACATATGCATAACATATATGTACATAAGTATTATATATTTCTCTTTATTTTATTTATGTAATTTCATACGCTCTAAGAGCCTACATGACAATTATAACTTATCAAATTTAGAGGCATAGAAAGCACTTTAAAAGAGTTGTGAATCTCTTAGAGATTTGCCAAGACCAATTCGATTTGCGAACGCCTTTTTATTTTGAAAGTTTGGGCATTTTCTTACTTATAAGAAACATTTCTCTTATAGCGTATTTGCATACTTACTTTTTATACATTTAACCATGAAATATAGTATTGTTTTTTCCGCGCGCTCCGTAAATCATATTACACTTATGGTGCTCTGGGATAATTTTGTGATATGTCAATAACGTCTCATTAATATCTTTAAGGTGAAATATCATTGAAACATCATTTGATGTTATCTTGTTCTATTTATATTATAACAATATATTGCATTAATATTATTATGCTACTTCAATGTTATTTATCAATCATGTAATATATCAGTAATACATTTCAATTCTCTAGTTCTAGTTTGCTAAATAGTAATGAAAAGAAGATAAGAGCAAAAAAATTGATCAAATTAAAAACTAGTTTATTATAATTTCGCAATATTATTACTAATTTTTTCTAATGAAATACATAATAAAAGGAACGTTTCGACTTTAATTAATCTTCCTCAGATTTCTAAATAAAAATAATAATGAAAATAATTAAAATTCACATCATAATTGCATAATGAAACGTCAAAAAGAATCAATTACAAAACCGACTGAAATCATAAGTTGGATACATGTAAAATCAAATTAAACATATTGTTGATAAATTTTTAATTTGTTTTTTATACTTTTAATTGATCTTCCTTTTTTTTATTATTGCATATCAATAACATTTTTGTTATATTGTATTTAATTATATTGTATTTAATTATACTACGTAAATATTATGGGTAAATATTTATGCCTGCAATATTTATGTCATGTCACATGTTATGTAGATAGTTTTTTTCCAGGAATTAAAAGTAAACACATTATTTATAACGATATTATTTTTTTTAGTAACTGTAACGGAAATATAGTTACATTTTTTTTGTGTATAATGGACTTGTTCTTTTTGGCTGAACTTTTTGCACAGTTCATCTTTATTCTTTTTCTCCAATGCATTGCAACGTGGAAAAAAAGGAAGAAAGATGAATCGTGCAAGAACTTTAGCTAAAAAGAGCAGACATAATGAATTTTCCTCTACAGCACAAAGTTGCACAAAAGTTGCAGCATTACATGTTATAGCAATATTGCAGAGATTTTTCAACAATATTGCTTCAAATTCTGTACTATATTACAGTTATTTTTATCGTTACTTTTATATTTTGAATCTATTTTCGATAATTTTTTGTAGATAGTTAATCTTTGGCCGATATTCATAATTCATTCTTATTTCAAGACCATTTTAAGTAATGTTTTAAAATACTAATACGGCTCTATGATTGGTTTATGACGTCTTAAAAAAGTCATTAAACCACAAAGCTATATTATATAAGAACAAGCTTTATGAATACCGTCTTTAAGTTGTGAAGTGATGCCATATACTATATAAAATTTGTTGTGAAAAATATCATTTCAGCCGAATTATGTTTCAAGACCAGAAATTTAGTCGGTGGATGATCTGTAGAACTGGATATATATATATACGTATAAATACACTGTGAAACACTATTATACAAAGATTTAGCTAGAACTGATAAAACATTTCTTTTCTTATCCATACAGCACAGAAAGATTGCAAAATAATTGCAAACATATCTTATTGCAACGTTGTAATATTGCAAATAGCAATGTATTTGCAATATTGTTGTAATGTCATAGCATCATAAGAATATCCGCCTTCAGCAAGATAGAATTGTTGTAGCAATGTTGCAACGCAATTTATTTTGCAACTATTATTAAAAATAATTCTTTTATTAGTACTGAATATAATTTGAAATACAATTTGTGATATAAATAAAAAAATGCAGAAAAAGAACTAATTAATATATATTTTATACTATAATATATAAA
>NW_017259560.1:363481-372799 GCF_001594045.1 Atta colombica
GTCCCTATTATGAGATATCGAGTTCATTTTAATGCTAAAAGTTTATGAGTAGAATTTAAAAAAAATAATAGGGAATTTTGAAGGGAATTTAATAAGTTTTTAAGATAATGTTATGTAAAATTTAATTCAAATTCTATTTTTTTGAAAATTAAAGAAATGTAAAAAGTGAGCAAATGGCAAAGTAAAAAAATTGTGCTCTTAAAAACATAAGATGCTCCTAGAAATTGATAATAAAAACGTAAAGTCATCAGTATTGCGATTTAAAAACTTCATGTAATATTTATGGAATATAAATAGACACAGCCGATGTGCGCGCAAAATGAGCATATGATGCAAGCATTGTACCCAAGATTCGTTTTCAGGTAGTTGGAACCAAGCATCGCAGAAATAGGTTCAATGTTCATTCCGATTGTCCTTTTTATTATTGTACAATAACATTTATTTTTAGCAACTTTCACTATGACATAGGAACATAGATTTTTTTGATATTAGAAATTCTCTGGATATCTCATATGATTTTCATACCTTTACGATCATCAAATTTAATTTCTGTAAACAATTCAACATATCCCGTATTTTTCTATTAGTACTATTTTATTCTATCATTACATGAAAAATTTATTGCCAAATATTTACTTATTAAACAAGATTTAAAGGCTTATCTCAATTTGAAGACACCCAAATTTCTAAAATCTTTTTTTACAAAACGCACATGATCTAATAATGAATTTTTCATCAAATAGTTTTCGATCCAAGAGCAATAAATTTATGGTGAAATTATGATAATGAGGAATAGCGTTTATTAGTTTAGCAGAACGTCATATTAGGCATTTATCTCATAATATTCTCTAGTTTTCTCTAGTTTTCTCTACATTTTAAAGTATATAGATATATATACATATTTTCGCAAATATATTAGGTATAGTAAAAAGAAATCCATTATTTTTGCATGAAATTGAATGGAAAAATAACGGATTTCTTTTTACTACTCCTATATTTTACATTTTTTTAATATAAGTATGCCTATTTCGTACATATTTTTAAATAACTGGTGAAATGAAAATAATAAGAAATTTCACGTATTCTATTTCATTTTAATTGCAATATATTCAAAGAATTTTTTAAATTCAAATATTTAAAAAAATTATGAGAATTGATTATAAAGTTTGAAAAATCTTGTCGCGTGACGGTGACAACAAATGTTTCAATGAACACTATAGTTCCTAAATTAATGGAAATAATTAACAGTCATATAACGTGTAATTGACATGTTTTCATATGTGACAGCAGTTCATTACTCAAAAGCCAAAATTTTTTAATGTCTCTGTAACAATGCTGCAAGATTTGCAAAATATGTATTATATATTACAATTCCTAATACTTATAATCTGCAATATTGCAATGTTTCTGTGCTGTACGGGTAGTTGTATTTTCACATATCGATCTAGTGTCACTACTATTTATTGCGTTATTAATATTTAAACAAAATATATTGCAAAATGTTTTAAACTGATTTTGTTTTAGTATTAAAAACATAACGGAAAGATAACTTATCGTTACTTTTCAAGTAATGATAACGAGTTATTTTCGAAAATCAACATAATAACGGTAATTAATTACTTTTGGTAATTACTCATTCTCTCTATCCAGCAAACACCAAATATAAATACAATATAATGTAGGAGTAACATATAATATAATCGTTATTATTATATATTTTACTACATATAATATGAAACATATTTTATAAAGAATTTATTAAAAAAATAATTCATAGAGCAGCAGAATTTCATATATGTTTGTAATACACATAAATATAATGTTCTGATAATTATTTACATTATAGACGCAGGTCTTAAAATGATCGCCAAATATTTCGTGTACTGGTAAAGTGCACTAAATTGGATTGAAAAGTCTTGTATTGTTTTACAATTTTCGTAATAGTTAAGATATTAATTATTAAAAATCACCGAATATTAATTTTCAATAAATTTTTATTCAAGTATTATCAACTTTACGGAAAAAAGCAAGTGACAAAAATTGTTTATTTTCTTCTCATAGAATTCTGAGAATTTTTTCACAATTTTTTAGTGCCGCATTTTCTCATGATGATAAAAAAAGTTACAAATAAAAAAATGCAATACTAAACATTTGATTAAAAATATTGAAATTTTTAGAACTCTATGAGAAGAAAATAAACAATTTTTATCAACAATTTTTATTCTTGTTTTTTCTGTAAAGTTGATAGTATTGCACTTGAGTAAAAATTTATTGAAAATCAATATTCGGATTTTTAATAATTAATATCTTAACTATTGCGTATAAAAATTGTATAAAATGATAATGTAAATAATTATCAGAACATTATATTATATTTATGTATTACAAACGTACATGAAATTCTGCTGTTCCATGAACTCTTTTTTTAACAATATAAAATATGTTTCATATTATACGTATAATATATAGTAAAATTGTAATAATAACGATTATTACATGTTACTTCTGCGTTATTTTGTATTTATGTTTGGTGTTTAGATAGGGAGAACGGGAAGTTACTAAAGTTGATAGTAAAAAAATATTGAAAATTAATATTCAGCAATTTTTAGCAATTAATATCTTGTTAACTATTGAAAAAATTGCAAAGTAGTAAAGAACTTTTCGACTCAGTTTAGTTCGCTCTATTAGCATATGAAATATTTGGCGATCATTCTGGGACACTCTGTATAAACATCTCGTCGATCAACTTGAATGGTCATGACCCTGAGCGACCTTCAACAATGCTCCAACAATGATCGGCATTTAGGCTGCGTGCGGATTGATGAAGAGGTAGGAATCTAACTGAAAATCGGCCGAAATGTGCAACTGGGCTGCATTCCGAATTACGCATGAAGTGCATAGACTACATAGAGAGACTACACAAATTATACATGAAGCGTATAGACTGCATGACTGCATCAGACGTATCAACTGCCTCAAATCAAAAGAGAAGCAGTCAATGCGCTGGGAGGAGTGCTAAAAATTTACGATTAGTACAATCTGAGGAATTCTTAGCACTTTCGAAGCTCGCAATAGCTAATTTGGAATGAATATTCGTATGGTACTGATCTTTAAGTGGATCGGAAATCTTTCTAAGAAGAACGAATATGGCGAAGAAAAAGTTGAAACAAATATCTTGAAAGTTGTTTATTTTATATTATAATTAGTTTATTTTACCTTAATTAATTATGAGTTTTTTTAAATTTGGAAGTCAATCTTTTTAATGTTTGACGTTATGTTACGTTATTATGTTAAATACTTTTAACTAAGAATTAAAAATGTGTTATAAAATAATGTAATAACATATTTAATAACAATATAGTAATATAATATAATAGTAATATATAGGGTGACTCACATAACTGAGATCACGATTTTTCCGGCACTTCCGATGATCTGATAAAAATTAGTTTGAATAAAAGTTAATCAATTTTCAATCGGTTAGAAATTGCAATATTAAAAATTGCAATACTGCAAAATACTCTTTTTTAAAAAGTCAAAGTCACTCTAATTTTTTTAAATGGTACTACATATTTTTTATTTCATAATATTGTAACTGCCCAGATAATATTTATGTTGCATAAGATATCTAAAAAACATCTTTTAGATGTTTTATGTCTAAAAGACGTCTTTTAGATATCTTATGCAACATAAATATTATTATATTTTGGGTGGTGTCAAGAGTTCAATGACCTGCTATACTATGACTGAGATGATTTTATAGTTATGGAACGGAAAAATTATTTCGTGAAAAATTATTTTATTTGTATTAAATTTTTTAATGTTTTTAATTTGTATTAAATTTAAAATGGACTATTTTACAGAAGAAAAAAATTTTTGTATCTATTACTTTTTCACAGACATGGATTCTTGTTTTTTAGATGAAACATACAAAATAACAAATAATAAACAAAAATAGTAGCATAACAAAAAAGTAGAATAAAAAATTATAACAAATTTAATGAAAGAAATTATGTAATTACAATAAATGTTCGAATTGTAGTCCATTTTCTTGTAGGCACAATTCTGCTCTATGTAATAAATTTCCATTAGTTGCTTCTAAATATAATGTTGTCATGGCGAATTTCTTCGCTATACGGATTCGCTGCTTTAAATATATTAAATATATGTTCCATATTTTGAATTGGTACCATGTAGATGGTATTCTATTGATTGCAAATGACTCCATAGAAAAAAATCTAGTGACAAATCGGGGGATCGAGATGATCAAAGAATTGGTCCGTAAGTCCCAATCAACGTTCTCCGTATTTTGAATTTAGATATTGAACAACAATTCGAGTGTTATGAGATGGACAATCATCTTGTTGAAAATAAATACGTTGCACAACATCATTCGGAAACACAATTGGAAGTTGAGAACGAAGAAAATTAAGTAAACTTGGACTATCAAATTCTGTTCATAAAAGTAAGGTCCAATCAGATTGTATTGTACTAGACTACACCAAATATTCACTGTAACTTCTGTTGAAAATTATGTTCTCGGAACCAATGGGGATTATCTTTCGATCAAAATGATGATTATGACGATTAATTACACCATTATTTGAGAACATTCATCTATCCATATTCTGTAATATTTCAGGACTACTTTCGTATGTGACAATTAGCCATGCTATAAAATTTAGACGACGTTGTGAATCAGTTATAAATGTACTTTGATCATTTTGTAAGGATAACGATTCTGTTTTACCATCTTATAAACAGAACTCTTAGATAAACCAGTAGCAACTGCACGAATGGAAGTGTGCGGATTTTCTTCTAAATATGCTAAGAATATTGTCTGCTGTTGTAAATGCGATTTCTGTTCTTTTTCTTCTTTTCAATGTTACAAAACATTGTTGCAGAGTGATGTCTTTGTGGATACCTTGTGGTACAAAATTGCAGCTTCATGCATTCTTTTACATTCATCGAATATTAACAATATATCAACTTTCTCATTATAATACATTTTGACAAATTGAGACTGAATTATAATTTGCTCTAACAACAAATTAAAATTGAACACAAGAACTTTTGAAGCGTTCGAGTTATAATATACTACAAATTATATTGATATTTTTTTCTACGTACATACTACATACACTGTGAACTACATTCGGGAATATCACGAATTCCGAAATGGCTACATTTGTTCTTCACGTCTGATTGTAAAGTTATCTCAAGGTCATAGTATAGCAGGTCATTGAATTCTTGATACTAGTTACAATATTATGAAGTAAAAAATATATAGTGCTATTTAAAAAATTAGGATGACCTTAACTTTTTTCCTAAAAAAGCGTATTTTGCAAATTTTTAATATTGCAATTTATAGTCGATTGAAAACTGATTAACTTTTAATCAAAATTAATTTTTGTCAGATCATCGGAAATGCCGGAAAAATCGTGATCACAATTATGTAGTGATCACATCCTGTATATAAACCATGTATTAGATGTAGTAAAAAGAAATCCATTATTTTTGCATGAAATTGAATGGAAAAATAATGGATTTCTTTTTACTACACCTAATATTATATTATATATTATTGTAATATAATAATATAATTTGAAATATATTTTTAATTAAGTTGTTTTAATAAATAGTAGTACCTATTTTTTAAATCTGTGCTCTAATAAAATTGTATGGAAACGTGTTATACATATAAAATAAATGACAAAAATCTCAACTTTTTAATATAAGTATTATGTATTCAAGACTATGTCAATTATATTGCGATGCATGAACTAGTTGTCCAATAAATAATAAAATATTTATTTATTCTTTATCTTTATAACTAATCAGTGAATTGCAATTGTTCCTTTTTAATATTATCACAGCAGTTCACTCAGCTCGCATAGGAAACTGATCCGAATTCATAAGCTTTATGCATGTTATGCACGCATTGAAAAAACGGAACGATATCGAAGCGCATCAGTATTGCAGTTCATGCGCTTCATCCGTAAGAATGAAATCACACGGTGCAGAAAAGGACTACAGAATAGAGAATACATCATTGAAATAATCAATTAACGCTATTCGGAATAATGCAAAATAACGTTGATTGGTTGCTGTGATGCATTTTCTATTCCACAGTCTTCTCCCATCAATCATCATATGATTTCCCTAACTCGGAAAGCACCCTAAATCTCAGCTCTGTGATAGGGATTATTTCAGTACTCATCAACGGTGAGCAGGCTGCATTTCGAAATTCATTGGAAAAAAAACCTTAATATTTGGATATTGTATCATCCCTAATTTTTTTGAAAATGCTGTCGTTGAAATGTTAACTGTGCTTTGGAACTAGCTATGTATCTCGTTTTCGAGAACCATTATTGCTTATTTGCAATTATTGCAAATAAGCAATAATTTTTAAAAAGCTGCTAACGATTTATGACAAATGTATAAATAATTTACCTGCTTGGCAATTTTCAGCACAGCATGCATTTTTCGATGTCTTACTTTTTGTGTACTTGATTGCTCAAATGCCGAAGTCAAAACGATAAATGAAATTGTAAGGTTTAAATTACTGACTTATTAAGTAAATGTGACTTATTTTTTATAAAAAAAATAGTAGTTTTAATCTGTGCACTTCTTACTGTACTTAACTCCCACAGTCCCCTTATTTTAATTTATTTGAAATATTGGATATCCTTATTGTTTTTATTATTTGTAATATTTTTATAATTTATTAAAAAAATATTACTCCAGATATATTTTCACTCAATATCAAGACACAGCAATGTATCGACGCGAAGATTATTTATTTATGTTTTCTGAAAAAGAAGGTTTTCTATCTAAATATACTTATTACAATTAATTGTTACATGCCGATAATCGAATTGGAAGCACGCCTATAGGAGATGTTTGAATTCCGGGGTAAGATTTTTTGCGATAAATTAATTACAGTTTTTGAGGATATTCGTTAGCATCCAATCATTAAGCTTTAATTCTGAGATGCTTATTTGCAACAATAATATTAAATTTCTTGTTAATTTAATTTGTAATGATTACTATTCCAGCTTCTGTTTGAGATTGTATTTGAAGAATGATAAATAATCAGTGCACAATTAACTTGAACTGGAAATTATATAAATTAATCAGAAATATTATTAGACACTGTTATGTCCTGTCATCCATATAAGTAAAATTTTCTTTTTTTTCCCTCTCGCTATTTTACGCTATATATTTTCATTTGTTATTTGGTTTCACATCATCTGTATAAAATACCTTAATTTAAACATTTTGCGTGAATATTATGTGAAAACTTATTAGGATTACATTTGGATAATCGTATTACTCTCTATCACTCCATATCGGCGTGACGCGTGCGTTGACATGAACTAGTCCTTTTTCTCCTTTAAGAAACTGACTGCGCTTGTAGGAACTGTTGAGTCCTTTCCTTTGTGTCTTCAGTCGATTTACTTTAATTTCATGACAATAATTGCAAATGATCGCGTTAGTAAACAATTTTTGTCTTTTTGTAGAATGACTCAAAGACATAATCGCTTGATAGGAGGATATGTACACTCTGTGGCGCAGTAACCGCTTTATCTCCGTTTTGTGACAAACCCCGCGATTCTTCAAATCATCGCGACGATTCCCAAAAACTATTTCCGACATGCTAGTCGACAATTGGACAGTAACTCGCGTCGGATATAAAGTAAATAAAAATGTCATGGAAATATTCAGCGTTCTCACTTTTCTTTCACTCCTCTTCCCTTTTCTCATACATAGGTACAAAATGATGACAGGATTCTAATTGCTGAGACTAATCATAAATTTTCTTGCTCAAAGAATATAATTTGCTCAAATTGATTATTGTCTTTAATCTTTAGAAACATGTTAACCATCGAGTCAGACAATGTTCTATGCTCTGATTAATTAAAACAGTGCTCGCAAAGATTTGCACATTTCGGATTCTGACGCGCTACCCCCCCACTACCGCTCGAGACTCGGCCGAGCGTTCACGTGATGCTCTGGCTCAGGATCTCTGTAGCTTAACGTACATTGTATTTTACGTTATTAAAGAATATTTCTCTTGCAAAATAATTTTTATGTACTTAAAAAAATCAAATACTAAATTTTCTAAAACATTTTGTCATAATAATTCCTATCAGAAACTATTCAATAATTGTTATAAATTTACACCGAGAAGTTTCTATACAGACTTGCGAAGATTGAAGTCAAGAAATTGAAGTCATGAATCTGGAAATTCCATGTTTTCCATATGAAGTCTTATAAAGTCTCAAGTAACGAGGATTTTATACTGTAATAACTATTTTCTTCTATAAGTGAATATAATTTTATCATTTTAATTAAATAATAATAAAAAAAGTTTTTAATTTTTTAATTGTAAAAGTTATCGTGTACACTAATTTTTAAAATCTCGTTTTGAGAAAAACGCGTTTAAAATTTTACAGAACTGATTTTTTGTTTATAAAATTATAAATCGGAAGTGTGCTTTAGTCTGCAATGCCTGCGCCATACTACTACAAGTAGCAACATCTATCTGCCAAAATCTGTTTCTTCGAAAATTTAGAGTTTTTTTTTATCTGCGGAGTTCTGCTGCGCGAAGTCCACCGCTTGGAAGCAAACTCAATAGCGAAGAGGAGAGATATTGGTTTTAATTATACAGTTGAAACACCGATTTAAAACTATTGAAATATTATTTTTAACAATATGAATAAAATATTCTTAACCATATGAACAATATTATAATTAATATAATAACACAATAATATTATAATTAACAATGAACAATAAATTAAAAAAAAAAATTTTCGATTTTTTTTACACCTCAAGAGTGAAGTTTCCCCTTAAACGAATAAAAGTATGTTCAATTTATTTCCTAAATTATTTTTTTTCATATTTCCTTAATTTATGTTTTATCATATCTTTATGTTATCTTTATGTTTTTTTATAACTTAAAGTCATAATTGCCTATTGCAGATAAGTAAAATATGTAAGTATATATTGTATTGCATCATATTACAATATTATTTAATTGCTTGTGCTATTTTTCGCCAAAGTGATCTTATGTGCTCGATACATGAATATCAAAAGTGTAATATGTTAATTTGTATAAATAAAGGAATGATTCTAGAATATAAATAACATTTTTTTCAATTTAATCCAATAATGAGAAGTTATTAAAAATAAATTTTAATATAGCGTCCTTTCACAAGACACTTTGCACGCGCGCACGCACGCACGCATATATGTATATATATATATATGTATATATATATATGTATATATATATATATGTATATATATATA
>NW_017259560.1:372899-376632 GCF_001594045.1 Atta colombica
TGTGTGTGTACATAGGGTGATTTTAATTTCGTCACCCACCATGAACAAGTAGAGTGAATCGAACTGAGTCGAAAAATCTACCATTTTGCAGTTTATTACGCAATAGTTAACGAGATATTAATTATTAAAAATTGCCAAACATTGATCTTGAATAATTTTTTACTCAAATACTATCAACTTTATAAAAAACCTACTAGAGACAAAAATCATTTATTTTCTTCTTATAGAACTGTAAAAATTTTTTCAGAATTTTTTGTCAACTTTTTAGTACTGCATTTTCTTATTTTTACCAACATGAGAAAATACGGTATTAAAAAATTCTGAAAAAATTCTAAAAAAATTCTCAGAACTTTGAGAAGAAAATAATGATTTTCTTCATTTATCTCTTGCAGCTTTTCTATAAAGTTGATAGTAAAAAATTATTCAAGATCAATATTTGGCAATTTTTAGTAATTAATATCTTGTTAACTATTGCGAAAATTTTAAAATGATAGAAGATTTTTCGATTCATTTGATCCGCTCTATCTATAAAAGTTTTTGGCAAAAATTTACGGGACATCCTGCATGCAGGATCCCAGACCTCCCGTATCATCCTGAAATCATTTCGAGACGAAAGTCCTAATAAGAAACCAAAATATCGAGGTAATAATAGTTTTTAAATTAACAACGAATAAAGTTCTTTAATTACAGAGCTGACATTGTGCTCGCTCAAACATAATGACAAATAGTGAAAATGTATCACAAAAGTTCTTTCAATAGCTTCAAGATTATCATACAAATATATAATATTTTTATTGAGTAATTGTTTTTCTTTCTGTATGGAATCTATTTGTATATTACGTAAAAACATAATAATCGGAGCATGTTACAAAATGTCAATTCAGTACTCCTACAATACGAAATATTACGGCAATATTTTAATAATGTGCAATATTAAAATCTTAATATTTTATTGGAAATATTACAACAATATATTATATTATAATTTTAATATTTTGTAGGAAATAATATAATTATGATAATGACTCAATCTGATCATAACTTATTTGATAAATTACAATAAAATACCGGTAATTTAAGAAAGCTGATAAAATGATTATTTAAAAAATTATCGAAATTAAAGAAATTTTGATTAAAAGCTCAAAAATAGTGTTTATAACTTTCAAAGTAAAAGACTGTATCTGATATTTTCTATAAGATATTTTATTACTGTAATTGTGTGTGTGTGTGTGTGTGTGTGTGTGCGCGCGCGCGCGCGCGCGCGCGTGTGTGTGTGTGTGTGTGTTTTGTGCTTATTTAAAAAAATTGATGTGACTTTGACCTGACTTTGATGATTTTATCAATTTGATCCAAAGTGATTCTTTCACGCGAAGTGATTTCCACCCAACTTCTTCCTGCCTTGGGGCATCCATCTTTCCACGCAAAGCGTCCATCCATCTCACTTCTCCCCCTGCTTAGGAGTTCGATTTTCCACGCCAGCAGTATCCACTCACATAAAAAGTTATTACATCCTTAGGCAGGAGGATGGAGGAGTGAGAAGAAACTCGTTTCGTGTGTGGAAAGATGGACGCCGTGAGGCAGAGAAAGATGTGGAATGGATCTCGCTCAGAATGAAAAGTCATTACAAAATTATAAATTTTTTCTTTGAAAAAAATTCTCTGCTTTAAAAATAAAAATTATATAAAACATAACATTTTCAAAGAAAATTTTTGATACAGAAAATTTCTGTCTCAAATTCATTTCATATAGCATTCATTTCATTTTATATAGCAGAAGTTTTTAATAACTTTTTACGAATAACAAGTGACTAAAACCCTGTTCGATATCATTTAGGGTCATGACCTTAATCAATATAGGTCAAGATCATCGGGGTGAGCTCCTTTTATATTTACCAAAATTATTGTATGATTTATTAGTTAATTTGACAAACTATCATATAATGTACAGAAATTCAACTGAAATTATCTGAGTTCAAATTATGAGTTCAACATAGCCTTACAGTGCCCTATACTATATGATTTACAGCTAATATCTTTGATTCCTGAACTCGATCGTTCTATGTTTCCGCGCGCAGTCTAAATGCTATGAAATATAAGGAGTAAAGATAACGGTAGGCAAAATCGATCAAAATGTGCAACCCGATTCCAGGCCTGATATAACATGACGCGTAGCGGAGTAGACGGTATTATTGCTTCTTGCGGCGTATACTTGAAGTAGGCGAAAATGATATTGAGATCCGAATTCTAATAATATCGTCTTACAATAATATTTAAAATAATAATAATACGTTTATGTCAATTTTTTAAAACATTTTATAATTTTATAAACTATCGATTACTGTTGGAAACACAATCTTACAGAAGTCAAAATAATATCAAAAGTATAAAAAAATGTAATTTCCGACACCTTTGGGTTCAATTTTCTTAAAAAATATGATGTGATAAAGCAATTTTATTTATGGATTCATTTTTAGTGCACAAAATATGATATCATGGTTGTGTTCCAAAATTTACTGCCAGTACTGAAACTCTATAGTTTATGTCACGTGAACTATATTGCTTCTCGACTTATAGGGTAACTCCGGTATATACACCCCACTTAACAAAAATTTAATTTATTAAGCGCGCAGTTTAAAGAATGCGCGCGCGCGCGCATACACACACACACACACACACACACACACACACACACACACACACACACACACACAAATCCCGGGTCTCATCTTAAATGATAACTTCAAATATCTCTTGAGTGTCCAGTGTATTTTAGAAAAAAAAATATACGATCAGGAAGTCCTTTCTGATTATTTTGATTTTGATACATATTATCAAAATCATGATCCTGTATAATGTGCAACAAGTTTTATTCATTGATCGTTATCCATTAAAGTTATTATACAATAATAAAATAATTGGTAAAAATACCGGATAATCAAAGGAACCCGGTCTGATAACTTTGATCTTGATATGTCGCATCATGAGTAATCTCTGAGTAACCTCTAATAAGTTTTAGTCGCATATTACTCGTTAAAAAATCATAAAAAATAAATACATATACGGACACGCGTGCGCACATACACACAACTTATAAATTCGGCCGGACAACCTCCATGCGATACACCTTAGGTAATGTTAATGCCGATGATTGTAAGTTTCATGATGATTCAAGTCTCATAACTCGAAAAATATTGATTAAAAAAAGATGTCATTATAGCATTTTGGAAAGACATCTGCTATTAGATTCTGAAATAAAAAATAGGGTTTTGTTTTAAAAAATCGATTTGATCTTAACCTTGGTGGCGCCATTCAAGATCAAACTGACAAGATCAGTAAATCATTTTAAACCTTATGGTATGAAACATTTTTTTCTTAGAAATACTTTTTAAGATATTTAAAGGGTCCGGGACTTTTTGTACATCCTGTATATATATATATATATATAGAGGGTGTCTCAAATTTAAATGTCTGAACTTCAGGAACATGTAGAGGATCGATAAACTAAAAAAAAAGTCTTGTAGAGATATGCTCGTTTTTACTTTGTTTTAGAAAAAAATTCGCAAAAATGACAAAACATAATTTTCATTTTTGTACTTTCTCATTACTTGTACCTTGGCCACGTTTTGCGTGATTTCTTTGATTATTTAGAAGACATCCATTCGCAGCAACGGATTGAAATGTGATTTCGATGGATGTCCAGCTTATGACAGAACTACTTGAGCTTGGCTAGACAA
>NW_017259560.1:376732-378160 GCF_001594045.1 Atta colombica
GAAGATAAAACTGCCTGAAATAATATAACGTTTGAAATAAATTTTTTTATTATTGCAATAAATGTTTAAAATGTTTATTATGTTCATTTAAACGAGTCTGTAGTCTTTGTGGATAATTTGCTTGGACCTTTTTGATTTTGTAAACATTTTTCTTTTTTAGAAAGAATGTATAAACTTGCGATTTACACACATTATCTTTTATCAATATCTAAAATACATCGGCAGTGTATGCCAAACATTTTAAAAATATCATATATTATAACATATATATATATTATAATATCTTTCTACATAAATAGTAAATTAAATTTTTTAGACTATTAGTTGACATTACAAGAATTTTAGATCATTTTAGTAATACTAATAAATCTGCACTTGCGTCGTTATTATTCTGCATCTATCGCTTTCATCATTGCCCGACGATGTCAACGCGAAATATTTTTAAAATAATATACCTCGTGAAAAATTATGATATAAAAAACGAGTTTATGATATAAAAAACTTAAAAATGTTCTAGCATATTGAATGAAAAGATTTTGACTCGATTTTTTAGATTTACAATATATAGTAGACTATATTTATAGTACATAAATATGAATATTTTCGGCAATCATTTTTGATAAAACCTCTTTTACAAAATCTGATTTTGCTCGTTCGTTAATTTAAAAATCAGCATACAAAAGTAATTCGGAAAATGTAGTCATTATTAAAATGCAGAAATGTTAATATTAATAAACATAAATTAAATTGCCATGCAAGGACACTCATTGTCATACAAGTATCTTTGAGACAGGACTATGTAATAAATGTAATTTAGATAGTTTCTGTCTAATTCGGTTCTGTCTAATAACACATACTGTTCACATGCAGAATTATTGTCAAGAAATGAGAAATTAACAAATATATTTGGAGCATTCAAATGTAAACGTAAATTCATATTATGATCACATATAGTATTACTGAATTAGTATTATTATTTCCTAGATATTTTTCAAATGTTATATTAAAACATATGAAATAATATTTTCAATAATAGTTAAAATGTACTCATAAATAATTTTTTGCATGATAACTTTGGCGATGCGATTTAATAATTGCTTTCAATTGTTAATTAGTTCCACAGTAAAAAAATGCCAAAAATTCTAGAGCGTTTTTAGTTTCCGAATTATTTATAGTTCTTTAATAAGTATCAAATATAAAAAATCTGAAACTTTTATATAGAAATATAATATATACGTCATTAAAGTTATATCATAAATTTAAAATTAACGCCTGCTCATAATTTTATAGGAAATTGTTCTCTTCCTTTTGGAACATTTGGAATTTGTTTACACTTTGTAATTTTATAGTTCATAGGACACTGATAAAAATATCATTGTACAATTCTCTAGAAACTGAAGGAAAAATATACTATATATATAAAATATA
>NW_017259560.1:378260-392221 GCF_001594045.1 Atta colombica
TTATTGTACCAAATGAATATGTATATGTTCACATTTAGTGAATATTTAATCGGTATTCAAACAAATATTTATTAAAATTTAGTATTTTCCTCTTGGTCTATAGTTTAACCTTTAAAGAGCGTTGAAAATTAATAGGATTTTAAATCGTAATGTAAAAATTATCATGTTTCCAATTCGCTGTAACTTTTGATAAGTATAACATCTCGTAAATCATCACATAAAAATGTCTGCAAATCAAATTCAATCATTGAGCCATAAAATTAAAGTATTTTTAATGATTACATCAAATCCAATAATTAGTAGATATAATCTTTTAATCAATATAATCGTAATCATCACAGTTTTGTTAGTTGCATCTTGTATCCTGCTTAAAAGATCTGATGATAAAATATTTTAATCGCTTCATGAATATTCTATATTTTAATATCTCACATTCTAAGTATCATAAGATACTAATAACACGAATACAAATAATGTTCATGCTTTCGTTTTGCGTGTACAATAGTATACTTGAATAGATTCTTTATTATTCTAGGATTTTACAGTATAGGTTATAAATAATTAATACCTTGTGAAGTACTTGAAATTGTAAATTTACTCTCATCTTTACAAATCCATGACTTATCTGATTCTAAACTTTCGTCTCCATCATTCTTATCTTGTATGTAGTTGAATCATCAAGTTGGATCAAACTGTAAAATGTAACATTCGACAAAACTGAAAGCTATAAAATTAATTGATACAAACTTATTGATGAAATAATCGATTTATATACTATATGTATATGCGCGCGCGCGCGCGCGCGTGTGTGTGTGTGTGTGTGTGTGTGTGGTTTATTTAAATCGATCATCTGAAATATCTCTTATTTTTAACGATATAAAAAAATGTTTCAAGTGAAAGTGGACCGATTTCAAGGAGGACGTACCTTTTGGTACTCATGTACTTTAATTTTGGTACAGTATATAATTGCTTAAATATCGATCGGTATTTAGACTGCGCGAGTCGGTGAAGTAAGGGAAAGCTGAAAATCGTGTGAAAGTTAAGTAAATTCCAGCACTGTTTTATATCATTAAAAATAAGATATTTCAGATTTAAATGGACTACCCTGTATATGCATATGTACAGGATGCCCGATCTAACTCGAGCAGCTGAAATATCTCGCTTGGTTTTTATATGATAGGAAAAAATGTTTCAAATGAAAATGGAACAGTTTCAATGAGGGCATATTTCGGTCATGTTGTTTTTCTTCTAGATGAAGGCGTCCAAAAGAAAAAGATGAAAGTCACGACTTTTTTAAATGAAATTGTGTTATTTTTTTACACAATATGATTCCTCTAATTACTATGCATATAAAAGTATTTAAGCAGAGACATAAAAAAATCAATTAGTTTAAGATATTGTATACTTTTCTGGTACAAATTGATATAAAATGTTTAATAACTCGTAAATTATTAATTTTTTTACAATCTGTTTTTGATTGTAGTTGCTTAAAAAAAAATGTATTGGTAAAATAGATTATTTTTTAAATAAGCAACTACGTGTTTTCTTTACACCAATTGATTCATCTTATTATTCTGTTAATAAAAGTATTAACGATTATCAAAAAATTAGTAGTTTACGAGTTATTTTCAACCTTTTATGTCAATATGTATCAGAATAAAGTATAAAATATCTCTTAAACTGTTGGTTTTTTTATGTCTCTGCCCCTGAATATTTTAATTAGAAGAGTGTAAAAATAATCATACATTCCATTTTTAAAAATAGAAGTGACTTCATATCTTTTTTGATACCTCCATCTAGAAGAAAGACAACATTTTCATTGAAATCATTCCACTTTCATTTGGAACATTTCTTCCTATCCGTAAAAATCAAGCAACATATTTCAAATGCTCAAGTTAGATGGGATATCCCGTGCGCACACACGCACGCATGCACGCACGCACGCACGCACGCACACAAAATATGTATATACATATAGATACTGTTAAATCTATAGTATCAAGATTAACATAATTTAAATCGCTACGCTTTTATTCAATATATTATTTTATATTAAAACAATGATTAAATTTGACACTACGTAGTTTTAAATTTTACCATTATTTTTAACGATATGTTGAATAGGACCAGTAGTGACTTACTTAATTTAAATTAGATACTACAGATTTAACATATTATGTATTATCATTCACTATATATAGTATATATTTTCTTATTCCTTTCATTTTTTTATTCCTTAATAAAACTTTGTAAACACATTTTAAGTTATTATGTCTTTTATGCCTTATTTGTAAACATTGTTTGTAAATTTTTTTATTTGCCGTACCTCTTGTCTCACCTCTATACTGCAAAAATGCAAAAGTTTAAAAAGTTTTTTTTTAATACAAAAAGTAAATATTTTAAATTTCTAATATTTTTTCGTAATAGACAATCTAAAGTTTTTATTGATACAATTTATTTATTGTTTATACATATAGTAATTAATACTTGATAAATTAAGTTTTTTAAGGTCTGGCGTATATACCGAAGTTATCCTAAACATATTTGATAAGTGCTTGTATTATTTAAGATGTCTAAAACAAAAGAAAGAAGAAATTTGGGCTAATGGGAATGTAAACAATGCGTTGTAAACAATGCGCAAATATTTAAGCTAGCACTTAATATTAAATCATTTAATGTACTTCTTAAAAAATATTTCACAATTAAAGTACACTTCTATTAATTTTTAATCATCTTCAGTCAAAAATAAAATGATCGTAGTAAACTCTTATGTTAAACTATGTTACTCGTTACCCGATTTTTAATGCGATTTCTCCTCTATAAGATGGGAATTATTCCACAATCACTTATAAAGATGGGTGGTTTCAAATGAATATGATAATATTATTAAATATGTAAAACAGTAAGATATAAAAAGGGAAATAAATATTTATAGAAATTAATTGACCTCATGAAAACGCAAACAGATGTACAAAACATGAAAAATATACATATGTAATGTAAATGTAAAGTTCGAAAATTTAAAATATTATATATAAAGTTAAAAATTACCAAAAAGATGTAGTAACACAAATAGTAATTGCTAAAATAAATAGGTAAACTACAGAATGTGGACCTAACAGAAGTCAGAAGATAATATTAGACTTAATGTCATCATTAAGAACAAAATCAAAATTATTATCAAAACAAGTTAAATCATTACGATTGTTTAAAAAACGGCAAGGCTTGGCATTTAACAATTCAGTATTTATTTTCAGATTAATGCAATTATTTTGATGTTTATTATTTCTGAAATAAATCATTTGTTATAATTCCGCTCTATGTTCAAAATTTCGATGTTATCCTAAAGTGCGTTCCGTTTTGCATTTCATCATTTATCCTTGTTTAATATTTGATAGACAAGAATTAAACAAGAATTAACTAATGTTTAAAATGAGAAAAAAATATTGAAGAATTAGATATTAAAGTGCATTAAAAAAAGAGTGATTAAAAAAAGAATATGAATGAATGTTTATTACTGACTGTAACATATGCTACAATTTTGCTTTTGATACTACTTTACATACGAATCTGTCTAATTTTTTTAGTTTTCATTATTTTTAGTATATTGTAGATATATATTTAGTAACAGAAAAATTTAATAGATATATTCAATATATGTCTTACATTGCATAGGAATCTATCTAATTTATTCGGCATATATTATTTTTAAGTGTGTTATAGATTCAGCGATATTTAGTAAAGTGAAGATTTAATTTAATACATAAAGAGCATATACACATGTGGAAAAATAATATGTTAAATAAATTTTTAAATAAAATTTTGTTTTTAATAAACAAACGACGGCTAAATTCTTTCAATTGTTTTCAGGGATATATATTTGATATTATATATCATGGTCATTGACTTTTGAAGAAGGGTTTGACTTAATATCTTAGACCACATACACTGAAAGGGCTATAGGTAACTGTCGATGGCTCCAACATCTATCTGTCCTTGTTTAAATGCTTCATCGTAATGCACATGCATCGATTATTATTATGTAATGTTAAAAGTATTGTACTCTCATCTTAGAATATACACATGCACGTTCAAAGCTTACATATAAATCACGCGCAAGTGCACAGCAAACAAGCTTTCAAGGATAGATAAATAAAGGATAGAGATAAATTGGAAATACTTTTATTATTATTATTATTGATCAGATACAATATGACCCTTTTAATATGAAGCCTAATGCGAATGTTTATTTATGATCAATGCAATTGGTCAATTCTTTCTTCATTCGAGATCTCAGATCGACTTCTAGCATTGTAGATGCAAAGTTTAATAACTGAAGTGCAATCTAGTTATAGAAATCTGTGATTGGAAGGATGGATAAAATTTGAATTAGAGCTCTATTTTTAGATTTATTTTATCTAGATTTATAAGAGTAGCGCATTGTTAGCTCCATTTTACATGCCGATAACTGCGTTTTCCTATTATAACCCGCTACTCTTATAATTTAAAGTTCTAATTTGAAATTGCAGACATCTTTACGTGATGGGGTGTTTTACTTGTTAAAACTAATAGGAATTGTAAACACGATAATTTTTATATTATAATTCTAAAAATTATTAACCTTCAACGTCCTCTAGAGATTAAACTATAACTTATAAAAAGTTGTGTTTATTGATATTTTTGAATTGAAATCAGCATGAATTAAAATTATAAAATATGAATAAATTCGGTAGATAATTTCTTATAAAGTATGGGCGGAATTATTTTATGTTCAATTTTTAAATTAATTAAAAAAATTTTACTTTTGTTATTTATGCGTAATATATGTATTGAATTAATAATATCAATTATGTAAATCTGAACTTTAATGATAATTAAATAAATTTGTACTTTAATGTTTATATCCCATTATCTTTTTCCAATATAATTCGAAATTAATTAACGATTTAGTTTTAATCATCATTTCTAATGTTTCAAAAATTATTTGGAAAATCATTCTCGTATATCACATCGTCAAAGTATTCTCCCTAAAAAATATTTAGAATCTGTTTAGATATATTCAATGGCAAAACTTCGATGCAAACAATCGCAAAATAAGTACTCAAAATTCTCGGTGAACCATCAAATCCGGAATCGTTGCTCCTTGTTGAATTCATTCTCTTATGTTTGGAATCGTCATTCAGTTCAACGCGAGTCGATCCATTCTCCGTACTCCTCGTCGTGATAGTACTCGTCGTACTTTCAGTACTGTCGCTACTGATAGACGGTGTTCGCGAGTGATGTCGTCTTCTTTTGATCTTTGCCCGTCTGACTTTGGAGAGATCCCGTGGCGTAGCCGTAAGCAATGCGGACGGCGTCGTGTAAAATATCTTCATAAGATCGAGTGGCCGTTGTAAGGGTGTATTCTTCGGACTGGACTTGGGAGACGTTTTTGGCAAAATTTTCACTAGATGTTGCTTCTCGGGGGCGAGTTTTGTAATAAACATATTCCGTTCATTCACTGACGTTATTAATTCATTATTACAAATCTCCTTTAGCCCCTTCTCACTTTTTTCTAATAATGCCTTTTTAATTGATGGTTTCTTCTTTTTAATCGCATGCTTCGTTTTGGAAGATTGCAAAGGACTAACGCTAGGACTAGTGACCAAACTAATTTCCTCTGATATAACTGGAGTTTCGACATCATCTATGTTTGTCAAATCGTCTTGATTGCTCCATCTTGAAATTTTCCTGATTAAAGAGGGATTAAATGACAACTCGTTTGTTGGAGTGCTTGGATTTTCATGTTCTTCCTCGATTTTCCGATTGTCGCACTCTTTGAACAACTTGGATGCTTCAACTATATTTATTTCTGGCATGATAACTTCGACTGAAGTAGTCACGGAAGTTGTACCGAAATTGTTGCACTTCAACGAAGCTTTTTTCACAATCGGACTTGTGTTCTTAGTGTCGATCATTATCGAAAAATTCTTCTTTTTTGATGGTATCTTTTGCACCGTCGGCATGTTTTTTTCGATTTCCATTGTTTTTGCAAGTTTCTCTTTTTCTGTTTTTTCTAATATTAAAGATTTCGAAACATTTTTCTTTTTTTCTTTCTCCTTTTCAAAGATTATATTACTAAATCCGTCTATCGAACTTTCGAACGTCGTAGTGCTCATTTTAACATCAATCTCAATTTTTTTTTCATTACCTTTCCTCTTTAAATTCATCGAATTCATGTTTTTTTCAATTTTAGAAGTATTTGTTTCGCGGAGAGGAAATCCATTTTGTTGCTTCGATCTCGTCATTTCAGGACTATTCGGCGCTTTGATTTCGCTCCAAAAATCAATGGACTCGGTAGAAGTGCTTCTCGATAATATTATACTTTCATCTTGAAAGTTATAATTCGAATCGGTTTTCATTGATTTTTTTTCTATTATTTTATTTACAGATTTTGTCTTTGACATCTTAACAGATATATCTTTATCTGTGGCTTTTTCATCATTAGATACAGACTGCTGGAAAACCTTGGAAATATTATTCGCTGAATGATCGTTCATCAATTTCGAAGAATCAACAGACATGTTTTTTTTCAAAATTCTTGTCTCATCGTTAGCATTATCGCACAAAAATGATTTTCCATTTTCAATTTTTATTATATTAAATGCATCTAAATCTTTTCCAATATTTGACAAGTTCGCAATGCCAGTTTCATTTGTATTATTTTCTAAGAGTATCGGCATCTTACTCTTGAAATTCGATAAATCTTTCAAAGAATCCTTTCCTACGTCAATACAATTAATTTTTTTAATTGAATCAGTCTTTAGTTCCGCTTCTTTTGCATCCGCTTCGGTAAAAATCGTTTCAATTTCGATGTTTGATGAATCAATTGTTTTCAAGGTTAATATATTTTCGTCAGTCCCTTTCGCATTATTTTTTGATGTTTTCGTCAGACTGACATCTTCTGTCGGCTTAATATCCGCTGCTAGTTTTGCCTCGTCACAGTATTCACTACTATATACTTTGTCATTTGTTTCCTTGGGCAAGGTCGTTTCGTTAGTCTCTAATTTGACTGCTTTATTGTGTCGAGTTGCATCGATTTTATAACTTAATTTATATGCGTCTACGTTATTGGTTCTCTTCGAGGCATTGAAGGAAGAAACTTGCGCCAAGTTCGATGTTTTGTTCATCTTCTTTTCCGGCAATACGACAGCCGCGGTCTCGACGTCATGATCACTTTTTAGCGAGTCCACCTGATACTCTGCAGCCTCTCGTAACGGAAGCTTTGGCGCTTCTACGGCATTATTTCTATCCGTATTAATTTTAGACAGTTTTGGCAGACGACAGATCGCGCTATTTATTGTAAGCATCGTATCGCTAATGTTGTTTTTACCAACAATGTCGCTGCTTTCATTTTTAATAATGTTTTGTTTTATCATATTCTCGTTGTGCGGCATCACCAAACTCTTTGACGTGAGTTTTTCCGATATGAACTTATCACTTTCAACGGACGCGACAGAATTTTTTCTAATAAATACTTTTGGTGTTTTGATAGTTGAATCGACTTCCGAGTAGTCAAATATCTTCTTGGTAATATTATCAATCAAATAATCCTTCTGACTTTTGTTATTTTTTATTTTTGCAATGAAAGTGTCTTCCAATATTCCTCGAAAATTTTCTATTTGCGAATCGTTTCTCGATGGATTTGTTGAAATAAAAGCTAAAATGTTCGATTGTATAGGAGTTGTCTCAGTTTCCTTTGAGAACGATGAATCTTCAGTAATGATTTCTCGCATATTGCTTTTTGTTGCTAAAATATTAGTATCTCGGTTATTCGACGAGTCATCTTTCGATATGGGAATATCATTTCTTGCCAAGGATTCCATATTTTTAGATTTATATACTGCCTTTCTTAATGCTTTAAAGTCTTTAATATTATTTGTCATTTGAATCTTGTAATTCGGCTCCACTGAATCTACATCTGTTAAACTTTTTGATATATTATTTGTAAGAATATTATTTTCGATGTCGATGAAGCTTTTCGTTAAATTCAATTGATTTTCATCGGCTTTCACATCGAATTTCTCGATTTCTTTGAGTTTCTTGGTAAGTTTTTCTGTAGGTTTTTTTATCGTCAAACGCACGCTATTTCTCGACGTATCCTTTACGTAAGATTTTTGCACTGTCAACACAACTTGCGTTTCTGTTTCGTTTGCATCGTTCGAGATAACGTCCACTTCGTTTCCAGTTCCAAATCTATTAGGAATAGAGACTCTTATACTCTCCTTAAATTTCTCGTCTATTGATTTGCATCTTTTGTTCTCTGCATTTGTATTCATCCAGAATGTGGAGAAATCCCCGGCGCTATTACATGCCTCGATCTTATATATCTGAGGTCTTGACTCATCATTCTTTGTAATTTGCGAATCAATGGAAATTTTACTAGAGGTGCTTGATTGTCTTTTATCAATCTTATCGATCGATGATAATTTATCAACAAATCTCTTTTTTTTTGTTTTTTTCATAGTTTTCTTTATCCTTGTCATAGCCGCTTGTTCTTCCTCCTGAATCATCATATCAGAATCGATATTATTCGCGCAAGGATGTTCGAGTAATCCTTTTGCCGTCGTTCCCTTTTTAAACATTGAAGTACCTCGACGTGTCTCATTCTCGATCTGAGCTTGCTCCTCTGCTACGAGACTGTCTAAGACTTTCGCCTGTACTTGCGCGTACGCAGCCTCTCGTTGCATTTGCTCGGAATTAAGTTGCAAATCGGAGGAAGATCTGCGTCGCGTAAATCTGCGAGTGATTCGCTTCTGTACAGCTTCTCGCTCCTCTGAATTTTCTAAACGATCTAAATTAATTTGATGATCTAAATGTATTTTCTGTTGATTACTATCGTTGTCTACTAACTTCTTGTCTTTAATAAAAAACTTCTCCATTAAAAGTTCACCTACTGATTTTTCATGCTTCTCGTAGTGCTCACGTAATGCTGGATTGTCTTTCAGGGCCTGCGATCTGATTTTGATAGTTGGCCGATCGCGACGTAGATTTTTGGAAGGATTCCTATTGTGCGAGAGTATTTTCGATGATGAGACATCGATATCAGCCGTATCAATCACTCGTCTAGTTGATCTCACAGAGATCGGTGAGAAACGATGCAGATGGCTGAGTGGTGATTCGGAAATCGTCGACAAGTGCGGCGAGAAACGCGACAATGAAGTGTGAAAAGGCATTCTGTGCGAAACATCACAATCTTATAAATACAATGAAACTTAAAAGCTCACTCGAGATAAATCAAATGAAAATATGTAAGGCCTTGTTGAGCCAGCCATTGAATGTAAGTGTGAACAATGATTTATTCAATTTAAAAGTACATTTAATTGGAATAAATCATTGTTCACACGTACATCCAATGGCTGACTCAACAAGGCATTATATATTTTCATTTGATCATAATCTTATTTGGAATTAGTGAGTCATAATTTACATAAACTAATTTCTGTTTGGCGGATACTTTTCTCATGAATCGTTCGTTGTTTATTTCATATATAAATAGTATAAATGTTCAGATTATATCATATACAAAACAGAAGCCTAGAAGTTTGAGTCTTAACCCTTTCAGATCCTATATACATTGTAATACATCAAATTTAAAGACATTGTTCATTGAAATTATTTAATTCTATTTACATAATTTAAGATCTGATGTACATAATAATGTATATGTTGGAAAAATAATAAAAATTTTGAAAACAATTGTTTAGTAAGAATTACTTGCAATATTAAAGTACGAATTTAAATTTAAAAATTAACATGGTTCCAATAAAATCAAGTCTGACAGGGTTAACATAAATCATATCGAAAAAATATTACAAAATAATATAATATATACAGAGAGTAAAAAAGATTCCTAAAAGAATCGCCAAATATTTCATGAGCAGATAGAGCGGACTAAATTGAGTCGAAAAGTTCATTTTGCAATTTTCGCAATAGTTAACAAGATATTAATTATTAAAATTGCCGAAAATTAGTCTTCAATAATTTTTTATTCAAATATTATCAATTTTACAGAAAAACTGTAAGAGATAAAAATTATTTATTTTCTTTTCATAAAACTCTAAGAATTTTTTCAGAATTTTTTATTAACTTTTTAGTACTACATTTTCTTATTTTTACAAACATGAAAAAATACGGTATAAAAAAATTTTGAAAAAATTCTGAAAAAATTCTTAGAATTTTACAAAAAGGAAATAAACAATTTTTTTGTCTCTTACAGTTTTTCTATAAAATTGATAGTATTTGACTAAAAAATTATTGAAGACCAATTTTCGGCAATTTTTAGTAATTTTAGTAATATCTTGTTAATTATTGCGAAAATTACAAAATGGTAGAGGACTTTTCGACTTAATTTAATTCTGCTTTACCTGCCCATGAAATATTTGGCGATTATTTTAGGACACCCTGTATATATTATTCATAAATATATTATTTAAAATATATTTTGAATATCAAATTTACAAATAAATATATGCGATTTATATGTATAAGTTTATTAATATCAATTATGAATTTAATATTTGTTCTTCTTCTGATGGCTTCTATGATGATCATCGGTTTATGACTTCTGATGACTTCGATGATGATCATCGGTTTATACCTATGATCATCATCGAAGTCATCAGAAGTGATATCGTTTATAATTAATTCCTAAATTCATCATCATTGGCTGCGTTTCAGTAGAAAAAGCAGCTTTGCAACTGTTGTAAAATTTTTGAATATAATTGATTCATTTAAATTTAAGAACTTAAGGATAAGATCAATCATATTAAAGAATTTTACAACAGTTACAAAGCTTTTTCTGCTGAACGCGGCTATTGTCATCAAACGATAATAAGTGATGTAATATGCCGTACCTGTCGTAGACTTGTTTGTCTTGCCAATAACAAATTTTATTCGTAATCATAAAAATCATAACGTTTTATGTGTTTATATACATATTTTATAATTGTTTTTAAAATATTTTTAGTACTGAGTTTAATGATGACTTTTCTGAAAAATTATAAAAGTTTAAACCAAAATCAATCCCGATAATAAATATAAATTTTTCAATTAAAAATTTTAATTTGTCTATAAGCAAGTCACACAATAATTGTCGAATTTAGCTAATTTTCAAAACATGTACATATTAACGACCTTGAGAAAGATTTCCACCAATAAACGTCCATTCGAATAAAAAAAAGAATTATTTTGATTCAATAAAAATAAACTACAAAAGAAGCTTATCTGTTAAATATTATATATAAATAATAATATTTTCAATTGCATTAAATTAAAATTGTCTTTATTCTTACCGTACTATTCCTGTCATTAACGAACTATGATTAGCGTAAGCTCCTCCTCCATAATAGTATGGCACATCGTTATAGTACGGCATTTTCTTTTATATCTTCTTCTTTGTTTACACTAAATAATAATAGTCACAACGATAATATGGGAAAACAATGATAAACAAGTTCGCGAGACACAATCGACGTATCGGTCAAGAGGATAATTGAACAACTGCGTTGTTCTGCTTTTAGAGACAGTGGACCGGTCACGTAACGCGGTAGCTCTGATTCTCAGGTGTGCGAAAAGCGAAGCTGTTCTTACGGTTCAGAGAGCCAAGACCAACTGAGTTTAAGCGGTCCAGTATAATAATAGAATTCTAGTATATGAGGCTTCCAAGCGCTAATTATACTACTCGACTCTAATAACCTATTCGTTCGGCTGACTATTATGACTGTAGTTTTAACAATAAAAGGAATGCGGAGCAATAATCTTATCTGCATTTCCCACAACATTGTACTTAATACTTATTCATGTTAACCAGAATTCAAAGAATCTTTCGTTTCTGTGCATGTATATTTGTCCCTTCTATTAAGACTTTACAGAAAAATTGCAAAAGACAAAAATTATTTATTTTCTTTCCATAGAACTCTAAAAATGTTTTCAGAATTTTTTATCAACTTTTTAGTAATGCATTTTCTTATTTTTATCAATATCAGAAAATACGGTATAAAAAATTCTGAAAAAATTCTCAAAACTTTATGAGAAAAAAAAAATCATTTTTATCTCTTACTGTTTTTCTGTAAAATTAATATTTAAGTAAAAAATTATTGAAGACCAATATTTAGCGATTTTTAGTAATTAATATCTTGTTAATTATTGCGAATATTGCAAAATGGTACAGGACTTTTCGACTCAGTTTAATCCGTTCTATCTATTCAAGATGGGTGGTGATGTAATTTAAACTCTGTGTGTGTGTGTGTGTGTGTGTGTGTGTGTCAAAGAAAAAAGTATAATTCTTAAACAAAAGTTTTACGATTTTAAGGAGAAAATATAATACATATAATACATTTTTTTATAGCATGCGACTTTTATTAATATCATTAATATGTCTAATTAAGAGGAATACGCCTGCACGGAATACAGAAAATCCTAGGCTAGGATAATATTTCGCAATAAATTATTTACAGTTTTTAAATGGCACATTAGTATCAAATCATTAACAGCTTTTTACGATGCTTATTTGCAGCTGTAATATTAAAATGTCAATTTAATTTGCGTTATTACTACTCCAGCTTCGAACGTGTGTCAAGATCGATAAATTATCGGCGCAGAGGTTGAATTAGAGATTCTATAAATTCACAATAAATATAAGAATTACCTTGATCGAAAATGAGTTTTTTAGTCATGTATATTTAATATGTGTTTATAAATAGAATTATAATTTTTTTCTATTCTAAATTGATCTTTTTGTTCTTTTTTCGTTCTTTCTTCTTCTTTTCTCGTTTTCCTCTTTCCTTCCTCTTTCTCTTTTTTTCGATAATTTTATTTTCTGCACTTCCTGCAAGTGATGAGATAAATTCAACGACATATATAGAAATCGAATGAGCACATTTTAAGGAAACATTTTGAGATATCTAGCATACTGAAAAATAAAAAAATGTTATGCATATCATTTGATAGATTTATTGATGTTCTATGTATCTTAGTATTGAAATTGATTATTTCAATGCAAATGTTGAAATGATGGCGAATGCTCTTATTACCAATCCAGTGCTCATATTACCCTCTGGGTAAGTTTATATGAGCATCCTTCTCTAGGGGTCATATGAGCACAGGAAATTTTTTCTAATAGGGAGACTTCACGATGTGATACCAATCGATTTCAATGAAACTGATTATAGCGATAAAAAATCAAAATTGAAAATTTCGAGCAACTTTTATAAAATGCGCAAGATGCCGCGAAAATGATTTTTTTTCGTGTTTTTATGATAAATATTCTGCAACATGTATTATACCATCTATTTCTAATGAATAAAACACATTTATTCGTATTGTGTATATAATTATTTGAACGGATTTCTTGGACAGAGAATGCAAACGGAAAAATGCATTTGTAATGTACAATATACAAAATATATTAATCTATGAATATACATTTATTTTGTGAAATAATTGTATCCTACAAAAGGAAAAAAAAATGTCAAAAAAGTTTAGGATTCGGACCCGCAATATCGAAGTTATTAAGATGCGCTGCCACTGCGTCATGAGCTCTTCGATTAAACGATCTACTGAACTGGCTTATTAAGCGTTCGAAATTTTCAATTTTGATTTTTTCGCAAACGCTTGAGTAGTGGCTATAATTCTTTTATCCCGTAACATTCGACGTGAATATCTATTGCAATCAGCTTCGTTGAAATCGATTGTTATTAAGTCATAAAGTTTTCTTGTAAGAAATTATGCAGAAATAAAGGTGAAATACACACACACACACACACACACACACACACACACACGCGCGCGCGCGCGCGCGCGCGTACGAAATATTTTATTAGAGTAAATGTCAATTAATATAATCAAACATTTGATTGGTATTATTTCATATAATAGCTATTACCAAATTCTAAGGGGACCAATCACTTCTAACAAATATA
>NW_017259560.1:392321-407617 GCF_001594045.1 Atta colombica
CTATTGTATTGTTAATATTGTTATCTTATGTATTGCTATGTATTACTACGTATTGCTAGCGTATTGCTAGTACTGCTACTGCTAACATTGCCTGCTTTATTACTGTATTGTCACAATATATTTCTAAAAAAATATACTGATTGCTAGTGGTTGACCCCTTGCTAGACTATTTTTTCAGTGCAGGATAAGAAATAATGAAGATACTCATAATATGACCATGCATACCTATCCGAAAAATTATTGTATCTAATAAATCAATAATGGTCTCGGGATAAAATTAGAATGACTCAATATTGTTTACTTTACAAATATTAACATTTAGAACAAAATATCTTATCTATCTGTAGAAATGTAGATTGTAATTTATGAAGTTAGAGGAAAAAACATAAGAAATAAAAAAATAAAGTACCTATTTATTTAATATATAATAATAAATATCCGAAGTACATAAATTTAAATCAAACTTCGCAGCAAATTAGAATGCGCGAAGACACATGCATCTTTTTACAACAGTCAGCACTACTAGTACCAATCATTACAGAAATATAAAGGATTGCTCATATTACCTGCATCATAATATCCGATCCTATCCTACATAGATCAAGCATTTTTATGATGTTTAATGGTGGGGGATAAAGTCGGAAATTAATAGTTTATGTGGCGTTTAGGATGTTATTTCATGTTATTCCATTCTATCGTTTCACTCTACTGCTTTCATCAAAATAGAAAGAGACACTACGAATCCTAGCTATATAAATTGTCATTTTCCGGCTTCAAGTACGGACAGAATGTTTGGTCTATATATATATATGTCCTTGGATGATTGATGTAGAGAAGAAATATATAGGTAACTGTATTTAAACCATTTGCATATGAAATGCAACAATTCAGAA
This sequence comes from Atta colombica, assembly GCF_001594045.1. NCBI lineage: Eukaryota > Metazoa > Arthropoda > Insecta > Hymenoptera > Formicidae > Atta > Atta colombica. The sequence continues at coordinate 393,215 of NW_017259560.1, forward strand.
AAAGTATGCATAATTTTATTAATTTTTTATTATAATTATTTAGATGAATTATTCACATTTAAATAAATAAATAAAATATACTACGCAAAAAAATTAAGGGATACTCTATTCTGTTCTCCAAAAATGGACAATTTTCAAGAGAGTATAACTTTCAAAGAGCGTTTTATAACTGTCCGAAACCGATTTAATTCTCTTTGAAATATTGTTATTAAATACAAAAAATCTAAATGACATATATCTTTTTATACGTGCGGAATTTCATGTTTAAGGAATGAACAGTTTTTTGAAAAAAAAAAACGGTTTTTTTCTTTCGAAGCGTACATCGTCAGAAGTATTAAAAAAAATCGATAATTATTTATTTACTGGATTATAGTATTTATTTATTGGAGAGGACTCAGTTCCTTTGAGCTTAACATATGTTGTCAAAGTTATAATTCTAAGTAACTTTTTCTTAGCAAGATGGCGGTCTCTTATAGTTTTTGAGATATTTAAAGTTAAAGTGCAATTTTAGTATTAGCGTCTATTATACGATTTCCTACGCGAAGCGAAGTCCATCGAACTTCCCCTTCTCTCAAAGGGATTCCATTCCACCGGGAGCGACATTCCCCATTAAGTCTAATCAACCATCTCCTCTATCTAAAAGTGTCTGATTTTTCACGCGAAGTTCAGCCCCTGTCTCTCTGCCTAGCAGCATCCGATTTTCCTTTTCGCGTAAAGAAAGTGTGGGCTGAAACTTACTTCGCGTAGAAAATTTGTTTTAAAGTACAAGTTCTCTGTTTTGAAAACATTCAAGATCAAGGTCATCGGAGCTAAATCCGTTATTGTCAAAATTTACAAAATATTTATTTGTTGATTATGAATTAAATTATATAATTTATCTATTCATTTACTTTCCTGATGGAATGATTAAACCCTAGCTCGCCATTGTTATTTTTTTATTACCTTCTCGGCCACAACTAAACCTTTTTCTATGAAACTCAATTTTGTCACGCTATACTTTTGAATTAAATACATATTTTTTTAGTTCAAAACATGTGAAATCTGATCTCAAAGTTAGAGAGAAAGACAAATAAACATAAATCAAATAAAAAATATTTTATTTTCAATTAATATAATAATTTCAATGATTTAAAAAATTTTATTGGAAAAATTCGTAAAAAATGATGACTTTATATAAAAAATTTCCAAATTTTTTAATCTAAACTGAAATTTTTTTAGTTGATTTTCTGAAGTAACAAAAAAAATAATACGATATAAATCTCTCAAATATAATTATTTAAAGTATCGAAAATCATTTTTTAAAAATCTACATATCGTGATTTTAATAAATTTTAATGAAAAATGTAAAAATGTAAAAAAGCCCATCAAATGTAAAAAAGCTCAAAATGTAAAAGAGCCTATATTAACTGTTCAGATGCACAGAAAATTCTTTATTTTCGTATGAATGTAACAAAATGAATAAAATATACATTTTGATCCTTCAATTTAGATCCTTATCAATTTAAAATTATAATACTATTGGGTTATCCGGAAAATTCGTGCCGATTTTGAAGGAAAATTGAAACGCAGAAGATTTAAATTTTACATTTATTAAATTATATAGGTTAGTAAAGTTCGGCACGAACTTTCCGGACAACCCAATAATTTTTATTTGACGTTGTTAGCAATAATTCTCACACAAAATTTCAGTTCCAAGAACCGAAGAATAAAAACATAAACAACGAAACGATTAAAGTGAATCTTTTTGTTTCCCAATTTAAACACATTTCATATGATATCTTTGAAGTAAATGACAAATGGTTCAAAAATCTCAGCAATGTTCTATTATACCATAAGAAGTCAAAGCATTGTTATAATTAAGTGAAAATTTTTGCTTGCCAATGTTCAATATTAGAAATATCATGATTGAATTTGTTAAACACATCGAACATAATTTTGTCAGAAAATTAAAATTACCCAACATTAGAGAAGTTAGGAACAGAATTTTTCCTTTAAGGGGATAAAGCAAGCATGTGCTAGAAAGACTGACATAGAAAAGAGAATTTTTTTTTAATCAAGACAATGAAATTCATTCATTTGTTAAAAACAATCCATATATTCTTTTTACAAGGATAGATAAGGGTGATGTAGTGGTGGTATTTGAGAAGACGGAATACATACAAAAAATGGAAACTTTAGTGTCTGAGATTTATAAGTTATTGATCACAATCCAGTTAAAATATTAACACAACTTAAAATGTTATTAAAAGAATGAAAATAGCGCGATTTCGTTGAGAATTCTGTTTATAACAAATTGAGTGCTTCTAACTCTTGCACCTCTTGCATATGATTTTCCGAAAATACACAAAGTAGATTATCTACTTCGTATCATAGTTTCTTCAGTGAGGAACCCTCTCTATAATGTAGTCTTTTTTTTTTAATGATATGTTACACATACAGTTTATCAATAGCAAACAGTTTTTTCAAGAACAGTTTTCATTTGATTAAATACATTTCTAATTTGATAATCTCTGACAAGGAAGTTCTTTTATCTCTTGATTTCGTTATTACACAAATGTACCTATTGACTTGGTTTTTGAAGGCATAGAGAGGACATGGCATCTCATTGAAAAAAAAACGAACATTCCCAAAAGAATTTTTTAAAGCGTTGGAATTAGTTCTTAATTCAACAATTTTTAGTTTCAACGACAAATTTTATAAACAGACTTTCAGTATTCCGATGGGTTCATCATCCATTGTGTCGGATATTGTTATGCAAGATCTTGAAATGAAAGTATTACAGAGCTTCCAATTTCGCCATCCTTTTATGTGAGATATGTTGATGACATTGCGTTAGCACATGATGCGTTATATTGATATACTGTTAACACCTTTAATTCATTCCACTCCAGATTAAAATTTACAACTGAAATAGTTGGGGACAAGTTAGATTTTCTTGATGTCAGCTTAAAAAAGGAAATTCTCTTATTCAGAATTGATATCACAAACCTACTTTTTCTGATCGTTATCTAAATTATTTTTCATCTTTTATGCCAAAAAGTGGGAACAATCGTTGGTTCAATCGATAGAGTTCTTTTTTTTGTTTCATCCTATTTATCATCAAGAGAATTTCGAATTAATAATTAAAATTCTTTTAAACAACGGATATTCACTGAAATTCATATTTTCTGAAATAAAAAATAGATTGTCAACAAAATTTAAATAATGAAATGACCAGGATAATACATCACGGATAAAACAACGGATAATAATGAAGATAAAATTAATCACAAGTTTTTTACAATCCCTTTTATCAGAAAAGATCAAAAAATTTTTTAAAAAAGTCTCCTTAATACACATGGCATATAAAGGGATTAATAATCTTAGGGAGTTCATCAGGAGTCATAAAAATATTCGTCCCAACTATCTCACATAGACGTTGTATATAAAATTGATTGTCGAGATTATGAAGCATCATATCAAACAGGTAGATGTTTGAAGACACGCATAAATGAATATAGAAATCACATAAATTGGAACATTCCGTAATAACAGAACACAAAATTAGTTATCAACATGATTTTGATTGGGGAAATGTCAAGATATTAGACGAGGAAAAAGTACTTAATAAAAAACTGATTTCGGAAGCGATCCATATAAAGCAACAGAGTTTGATTTACAGAATGATACGTATTCTTTAGACCCTATACATGAATTTGTTTACGGAATTGTGACGTTGATTTTATCCTCTTTTATTCTTATTTTTATTTTTATTTCAATAACTACATGACTTTATTATTTTGACTCTTATTATATCTCTGACTGTCGATACCATAAGACCTTTACGTCGAGTCGCGAGAAAACGCTTACATGTTGATATAATTAAAATTCAGACAAATGATTTTAATAATTCTCTAATTTTTCGTTTTTGTGTTTTTTTTTTTAATGATTACACAGCAAATCTGACAATCTGATGAGTGATGTGATTCTACTTAGTAACGCAATGTATATGACTTCGGTTTTACTTTATGTAAGTTTTTTTATATTATTATTGTATAAGTTAATATTTTTGATAATCATTGGGCTATTCATTACATAGCTAATTTGAAAGAAGAACTAAATTGTTGGGAATCATTAACTTGGAATTTGCGTTATTTATGTAATTTTGATTTATATTTTATAAAGACCCAAATTGAAGGGTCAAAATGTATATTTTATTTGTTTTGTTACATTCATACAAAAATAAAGAATTTTCTGTGCATCCGAGCAGCTAATGTAGGCATTGATGAATTTTTTTTACATTTTTCACTTATAGATTCTTTCGAGCCTCATTTTATATATTTGTTTAAAATTTGTTTAAAATTTTAATATTTAGAATTATCTATAAAATTACCTAGAAAACTATTTACCAGTAATTACGCTGTTTTTATCCCTTGATTTCGAAAGCGCCAAAAGTTATGCTACTGGTTTAGAAGATGATGCAACTTGATTTTAAAAAAATTACAGGTTGCAGGTTCGTATTTATGGATAGTTAAAGTTTTTTCTTAACGTCAATCCAGGTCTTAAAATTATATTATAAAAAAGTAACAGCAATGGGAAAAATTGCATAAGGTATATTGTCTCCTATAAGGTGACGAGCTAAGGTAAATAATATTTTATAAATACAATAATGTCACGAGATGGAAGTGCAAAGAATTTATTGAGGATTCCACATATCGAAGGCTACTCACAACGGACGAAAATATTCCCAGAGTGTATGGATTAATTAAAAATTCATAAAGATGGTAACCCATTGAGAGTTTCTTCGTTAAACAGTTCACTTTATTATCTCTCACTTTATTTACATAACATTGTCAAAAAGAGTATACTGAATGCTCCAAGTTACATTAAAGATTATTAGCTTTCACTTGTTTGACATATTAAATGGCAAACAAATAAAATCTGACTTTTGGCTTCTTTTGATGTTATGTCTCTCTTTACAAATATACCTATTGATTTAGTAATCAATAGCATTAATAAAAGAATGGGACCATATTTCAATGAAGGCAAACATTTCTAAAGAAGAATTTATTATTGCAGTTAATTTTATAAATTCAACCTTTTTTTCATTCAATCAAAAAATTTATAAACAAGTATTTGGCACTCCTATCTAGGTTCATCGTTATCGCCCATAATTGCAGACATTGTAATGCAAGATCTTGAAGAGGTGGTGATCATAAAATTATAAATATCACCACTGTTTTATTTCCGATATGTTGATGACATCCTTCTTGCACTTCCAGCTAACATGATTAATAATACGCTGAACATTTTCAATTCTCTACACACAAGAATATAGTTTACTATGGAGGTTGGTGTTAACAGAATGTATTTTCTTAATACAACATTAATTATTATTGACAAGAGAATCATTTTTGATACACATAACAAAGCTACTTTTTCTGGCAGGTTCTTTAATTTCTATTCGAATCACTCTCTGTCACAGAAGAGGCACAATTATTAATTTTTTAGAAAAAATATTCTATCTGAAAAATATTCACACCCTTGCTTTCAACAAAAAAATTTGATCGACGCAATTCACACTTTTCTTGAAAATGACTATCCTCTCTCCTTTATTTTTTCTACAATAGAACAAAGATTAAAATTTCATACATTGAATACTACATATAATTTACAAATCAAAGAAAAATATTTTACAATTTCTTATGTACATTCTATCTCAGAAAGTTTTCTATTTATTTCTAACAAGTTTCATTGTAAATTAACTTTCATCATCATCAATATCTTACAAATTTTATTAAGAGAGGTAAAGATAAATTGGAATTGCTTTCGAATCAAAATGTTGTGTATAAGATCTCATGATGATTGTGACGCCAGTTGGCCAAATTAATAAGAGAAACTAAGATTGCGTAAACACATTTTCGGATATTAATAAAAAGATAAGGATTCTCCATCTGTTATATTCAATCATCGGGTTAATTTTAATCATAATTTCAGATGGAATGTGAGGATTTTAGACAGTGAGTCTTTTTATAACAAAAGATTGATATCTGAAATGATTCATATTAAAAGACAGATTTAAATAAACAAAATGATACTGAATCATTGCCAGAATCCTACTCACAAATCATACCTTTTTCCCTCATAATTTCCTAATATATATAATTTCTTTCCTTCCTCTCTATACAATCTTTTCCTATGTTCTTTCTATCCTCCCCTCTTTATTCTTATTTCTCACTATTTTCTAACATCAACTTTACTTCCCTTCTGAAAGTCATTTAAATTTATTTCGTCTAACAACGTCGAAAATAAGAGACATTGATCTTTCTCGCACATCTCTATTGCATTTTATTTATATTATTTAATTTTTTTTTTTTTGGACTGAACTCTCTCCATTACAATTATGAAAGGTATTTTTCTTATTTAATTTGAATTGAACTAATAGATTTGTACATTTTTTACTTTCGCTTACATCAATTTTGTATTGTTTTTATCAAATTTCTGTTATTCTTATAATCTTACATTATTATTATAGTTGTAATTTATTTTATTTTTCATTCTGGATACTGATATATAATACACTGACGTTCTTTTGTTGTACAAATTTTTTAACAAGACGAAGCTTTTTCAATTATTGATACCAACATTTTGATGTCTTGACATTGTGAAGTGTATTTTCATTTGCTATCGACCGTACACAGTATAAGTTTCTATTTCTCTGACGAATTCTAATGTATTTTATATGTGTTACTCTTCCGTTCAATTAACAAGATGAAGATCCTTCTTAATTTTATTGATATCAATAATTATATAGTTATTCAATGTGAAATACATGTTTAATCTTCGATCGACAATAATGTTATTATATTACAAAGAAATACATATAAGCGAATTTGATATATTAATTTTATCATAAAAGAAAATTTTACATATTTTTATTTTATAGCGTGTCTCAAAAATAATAAAATAAATAAAAACCAAATTTCGAGAGGGATTGATAAATTAAGAATTAAGCATATAAGAGATTGATAAATTAAGAAAAAAAGTCCTTTAAAGATATGCTTGTTTTTGCTTTGTTTTAAAAAAAATCCCCAAAAAAGACAAAACATAATTTTTATTTTTGTATTTATTTATTACTTATTCGTACACACTTATTTATTTACGTACACTTATTTTTTTTGTCACTTGCTTAATGCAAATATTGTTCAAAATATTGACCTCTTACAACAATGCATTGCATCTTATACGGACAGTTCGTTTTGCAGCCAAACATTGATCTGGTCAACGTAATAATTCGCCGATTCGGCACTCTTCTGTCTGGAAATTGGCACGCACTCTCGCACTGCCTCTGAAACATTATCGCTGAAGTTGTACACGAAGAAAACAATATTCCGAATTATGTTTGTTTTCTTTAGCGTTTTTCTTCAAAATAAAATAAAAACAAGCATATCTCTAAGAACATATTCGAATTCCCTGAGTATTCTCCGAATATCATGTTATTCTTGTTGTTTATTAAATATTAAATAAGAATGACATGATATCCGAGGAGCATTCAAATGGGAATCAGAACACGCCAAAGGACTTTTTTCTTAGTTTATCGATTCCCTACAGTTTACTCATTTTAATTCAGGATACTCTGCACAATAAATTATTTAAATGTATTTATTTACGTACAATTTCAAAATATACAATAAACATAAACAATATATATAAGAAAAATATACAAATATTACAAAAATATAAATGAGAAGCAAACTTTCAAAATGTGTATTTATTCAAAATTTGTAATTTTTAGAAAACGAGAAAGAAAAAACTCTTCACATCAGGAAATTGCACTGATCTGGAAAACTAGAAAAATCAGGAAAAGTCAGAGGAAAATGTAAAAGTCTGGAATTTCGAAATTTGCTCAATTTCCTTAAACTGCTCCTATTTCAAATTGTTATAATTTTTTAAATAATATATGTTTATAGTCAAATATGTTCAAAACTTACACTTTAAACGATTTTAATTCAATAATTCATTAAAATTTATATTTTATTCAGTATTTTTATTTGATCCTTTTTTTTCGTCATTACTGCATTCTTTTTTCCAAAATGAATTAATTTTTTGCTGACTTGAATTTGTATCCAAAATTTTACTATAGTTTTTTTGTGTTATTTTAAATAATATAGACTATAGCTTTCCTACATTCCTTAAGTTTAAATGTTAAAATTTACATATTTTATATTAGAAAATTTTCCATTTTCATCTAAAAAACTCTGAAAAGTCAGGGAAATTTTTAATTCGTTTTCTATGGCAACCCTAGCATATAAGAAAATTATGCACTTTACAAAAAATATTGTAACAATATACCAATCAGTATCAGATGTAAAACATTAAACAAAATTGCTAAATAATTGCTAAAAATGTTAAATAAATGGATTTTGTTTACCTCTTATTAAAAGCATGATGCACTTTGAAATGTATGGCTGCGTTGCATGCATAATGATGTATCATTCTTTAGAAATTAATATCTCAATTGCGAAAATTGAGAAATAATCAAGAATGAAACTAAGAAATGATTATGACAAAACGATTTATTCGTCATCAATCTCTATTTGTATGACTTAATACGTAAGGTAAAATCACTAGATGTGAATTAGGTACTAATTTTGAAATTTTCATTTTTTTATATTTACATAATTATATTTTTCATTAAATGGTACGTATCACAAGATTCTTTAGTATTTGTTTTATCTCTTCCAAGTGTCAATTTAATTTATTATGAACAGCGCTTTATATTTCATTGATGTCGTTAACTAATTAATTGCGTGAGATTAATTAACGTATGTATCTTTAAAAATTCATTCAATGTGTAATATCATAAGAATTGCCTTATAACTTTTATAGTATTAGTAATTAAATTTCATGGAAAAAAAATCAACGTTATGCTCAGTTGAAATTAAATGTATCCGGGTTGTGTAATCACTATGTTATAACGATACTTTTATTGTAAATTTATTATGAAAATGTTTAAAAACTTGTCAAATCTTACAAATAATGCCATCCCGAAAAGATTTATTTGTTTTAAGTATCAAAGTAAATCATATTCACAATTAGATCCTAAAATTAGATGTGGATCATCAATTATAATTTCATTATACATATATATACTTTCGTTATATATAATATGCATGCGCAAATAATTTTTATTATCCTTATGGGATGTAGTAATGCCATCAAAAAGGATAAGCATTTGATAAATTGATTCAAAATTAGTACATGAGATCTAATTGTGGATAATTGTCATTACTTTATTTATTGTATTGATATAATTCAAATTAACATATAAAACGATAATGAAATGGAATAAAATCATCCATTATGTAATCTTTATGATCAATTAGGACTATTAAATATTTTATTAATTGCTTGATATTGTTTCGGAAAAAAATATGAATTTTTTTTTAAAGAGTGATCTACAATTAATGGCTAATGAAAGGAGATCGAACGAAAATGAAACTATATTTGTTATACACTATATTTGTTAACTAAGTTAGATAATGATCTATTCGATTTAAAATTATATTATAACTTATCTATTCGATATAAAATTATTTATAACTTAATATTTAACAAAAGGAGATTGGATGGAAATGAAATTATATGCTGGTATTTATTAACTAAGAATAATGAAGCGATTTATATATCATCGATCTCTTTTTTGTATAACTTGATACATAATGAAAGGACATTAAACGAAAACGAAATTATATACTATATCTTTTAATTATATACTATTAACTAAGCTAGAAGTTGATAATGATTTATTTAATCTTGATCTCCATTTGTTTATAATTTAATATTTAACTAAAGAGAACGGATGCAAACGAAATTATATATTATATCTGTTAACTAAGCTAGAAGTTGATAATGATCTATTTGATCTTGATCTCCATTTGTTTATAATTTAATATTTAACTAAAGAGAACGAATGCAAACGAAATTATACGGAGATATTTGTTACAAAATGCGTGAAATTAGTACAAACTTACCTTTTTAAAAAAAAGTAAAAAAAAGACGCTAAGAATGCTTTTCGAATAGAACTTAAGTGATATCTATCCTTTTATTATTCCAACCCAAGTAATGACAGCTTTAATGCTCTGTCAAAAATTCTTCGAAAATTAATTTAGTACTATTGTACTAAATTAAAAATTAAAACAAAATGATACAGTCTTAACTAACCAAGATATATTAAAAGTAAAAATCTAAATGGTAATATTTTTGTTACTTAACTCTAATGATGTGTATCTTATTCGTATAAAAGATTTGATATTATAACAATTGGCGCCAAATTAAATTCCACAAAATTTTATATCATTTATATAAAAAATTACTTTTTTAAAAAAAAGTAAAAAAGACGCTAAGAATATACACGTTTCTCGAATAAAATCTAAGTTATATATATCTTTTTATTATTCCAACTCAAGTAGCAATTTTAATTCTTTTCCAAAAATATTCTTATTGAAGATTCTTTTATTCCAACCTAATGGCAATTTTAATTCACTGTTAAAAATTATTACTTCTCGAAAAAAAATTAATGTACAATTTAAAAATTAAAACCTATATGATAGTCTTAACTAATCAAGTTAAATTCTATTGTACTTAATTTATTATTATAGTACGGGATTTAATTTCACGCCAATTGTTGATATCAAATCTTTTATATAAATGATACCATACGTATAATTAAAGTTAAATAAATAACAAAGCACCACTTGTGTTTTACTTTTTAATTTGATATTGGGAGTACAAATTAGTTCGGTCCGTTCAAAAATGCATTTATTTCAAAACAAAATGAACAGATCAATTAAAGTATTGTCCATCGCCTACTACTTTTTCCCATCTCTCAGGCAATTTTCGAATTCCATTTCGAAAAAATGACGTCTTTGGAGGCGATCCAATTTTGGAGCCAATTTTCAATTTCTACGAAAGAAGTGAACCGGTGACTTGCTGCATCCTTTGGAACAGCCAGTAATTAGAAGGAGCAATGTTCGGAGAATACGGCGGGTGCAGTAAATCATCCCAATTTGAGCGTTTCCAAATATTTTTTATGACTTTAGCGACATGAGGCTGATCGTTGTGAAGAAGAATAATTTTATCATGTCTTTGCTCGTTTTTCTCGCAATGCACGGCTCAAACGAATCAATTGTAACCGATACCGATCGCTCGTAATGGAATCGTCAGGTTTCAGCATAGTAAACAAGACCTTTTTGGTCCCACCAGATACAGAGCATGATCTTCGAAGCATGAATGTTCGGTCGTGGTATTGATGTTGAGGTCGATGGCAACGATTGACCGGGCTTAGCGTAGTATTTTTTCTTCTTGTCGTAGAATAGTCACTTCTCATCTCCAGTCACAATCCGATGCAAAAAATCTTTTCTCTGTTGTCTTTGAATCAGCTGTGAAAAATCATTCGCAAGTGAAAAATCATCTTTCAACGTCTCTTGTTCATTTCATTCAGTTCATAAGGCACCCAATTTCCTTGTTTTTGAATCATTCCCATGGCTCTCAATCATATAGAAATGGCTTGTTATGTTACCCCCAATGATTCTGCAAGCTCCTCTTGCGTTTGACTCTGATCTTCTTCGAGTAATGCCTCTAATTCTTTAAATTTTCGAATTTTTTTGGCTGTCCAGAGCGAGGCTTGTCTTCAACGCTGAAATCTCCATCCTTGAAACGTTGAAACCATTCCCTACATGATTTATCAGTTGGAGCAGTGTCATCATAAACTTCGACAAGCATTCGATGGGCTTCAGCCGCACTTTTCTTCCAATTAAAACAGAAAATCAAAATCTCCTGCAAATGCTGCTTGATTAACATAAAATTCGAACATTTCAAACACAGTAAAAATCAAGGTTCTTGTATGAAACTCGAAAGCGGTATAAACTGAATATTATTAGCAGATGTTTAACCTCTTTGAAACCGCCAAAATCAGCTGTCACTATGAACTATTCACAACAGCTGGAGCCATCTTTAGGGAACGTACCCAAACTAATTTGTATCCCAATATAATAAACTTTTTAATACTTTTATTAACAGAATAATGAGATAAATTAGTTGGTGTAAAGAAAGTACATAGTTGCTTTAAAAAAATATGTATGCAAAATGAATAATTTTTTAAATAAGCAATTATTAAAGATCTTCAATCTTTTAAGCGCCTTCAGTTGGAAAAAAAAAGTTCATTACTACATGATGTTCCTCTCGATCCCAAACAACTTTTATTTCTTTCTATCTCCAAAATTGTGAGTATTATTCAGATGATAGTCGGTCTTGGGTGAGACATCCTGTATATCTTTTTATTCTTATTGAAAGATCTTCCGATCCAAATGACTTTAATTCTTTTTGTATGAAATTTTTATATCACAATTTATTCAAAGACATTTCTTCTTCCAATCAAGATAGTTTAAAGTAGTTATTAAATTGTCTTTCAAAATATTTAAAACGTTATGACAAAATTCTGTTATCTTATATTACTTCCATTCAAGTGTTACTGTAAAAAATTAAAGAAGTAAACACTTAGCGCTGCTAAATCACAGTATTAAAAACATGAATGTAATATTTAAAATAAGAAAAATAAGAAACATTTTCATGAGAATAAAAATATCCATCGTAGTATACATATATAATTAGATTATACATTCGTAAGTTACGAAAGTTGTGTACTACTAAGTTTAAATCTAGGATAAATAAACTAGTATTTGTAAGACATGCATTATTAAAATAAGAAAGAAATTGACAGTAAATTTATTTTTATTCAGTAAAACATTCAGTGTAAAACATTCAGTGTAAAACATTCAAATTAAATTTAGTATTGCATAAAAATTGTAATTATCTTTTGTAACAATAACAATAATAATAACTTTATTGAGAGCATAACACAGAAATTATTTATTTCTATTAACTATTAATAAAATTTTTTAATTGTTTTTATAGTTTTTCTTATTTGATCCTACAGTGCTAAATGTTTACTTTCATTTTTTGTAGTAACATTGAATGGAAGCAATACAAGGTAATGTAACTTTGTCATAATGTTTTGGATAATATTTTTGAATGAGAATTAAATAACTATTATTTTGATTGGAAGATAAAAATTTTTAAATAAATTGCAATATAAAAATTTTATATAGAGAATTAAAATCATTTAGATCGGAATAGAAAGATCCTTCAATGGGAATACAAAGATACATACTTAATTTTCATAGTACGTAGTAAAAGTTAAAGATAGTATCACTTGAATTATATTCTTTATTTGGTATGGCTAGTATAGGATTTAACTTGGTGCTAGTTATTCATATCAAATCTTTTATACGAATAATATTTATCATTAGAGTTAATATTATTTATTTAATTTGATGTGGGATTTAATTTGGCATCAATTGTTGATATCAAACTTTTTATATGAATGATATATATAATATTATGAACTGTTAAAACCGACTGAAACAATCACAGGCGATCGGTATCGAAACGCAATTGATGCGTTTGAGCCGAGCATTGAAAGACAAACGGCCGCAATACAACGAGAGACATGATAAAGTGATTTTGCAGCACGACTCCATGTTGCGAAAGTGGTCAAGACATACTTGGAAACGTTGAAAGGGGAAGCCCTCCCCCCCCCGCCGTATTCAGACGTTGCTTCCTCTGACTATCACTTGTTTCGATCAATGGCACACGGCCTGACTGACCAGCACTTCCGGTCTTATGAAGAAGTAAAAAATTGGATCGATTCGTGGATAGCCTCAAAAGAATACCAGTTTTTTCGACGCGGGATTCGTACGCTACCCGAAAGATGGAAGAAAGTAGTGGCCAGCGATGGACAATACTTTGAATCATAAATATATAACTAGTTTTTTACAATAAAGCCTCGAATTTCGGAAAAAAAACGGCGGAAGCAAAGTTGTACACTTAATAAATTTAAAGTTAAAAACGGTTTAAATTTTTCCACTAAAATAAGGAATTGTGAAATATCTTTTCATGTCGTCAAGAGAATTATTTTTGTTGTCGTGATTATATGGTATTTATCAGCTGAGGATTTCTGAGAGAGCATTTTGATCCGATTGTTAATCCAATTGTGGCAAAAATCATGTCAATAAAGGATATTTATTAAGAAATATTTGGATCAAGGAAAAGGGTCAATAAGATGGGTTTTTGGACTCATCACCGATCAGTCTCAAAATGTCGTTTTATTCTTCTATGTAAGGTTCATAACGATCTGAAATGATTTTTTTCCAAAATGATTTGATCCAGAGGAATAATCATTTTTAAGTTTCTGTTTAATGAGTTTTTGTACTTTAGAGCAAATCAAGATGCGTTTCATGTTCTAAATATGTTTCATATTCTAAATATTGCTCACGCAAGATCAACTTTCCTAAAAACTGCACA